>NC_080041.1:51678763-51918722 GCF_012489685.1 Lotus japonicus
AAAATGCGAGAGAGAGCAGAAGAGAGTGAGGCCGAGAGAGAAAGAGGGAGAGATCAAGGGAAAAGGGAGGAGATCGAGCAAGGTCAGAGGAGCAAAGGATCATCTTCTCCATCCAATCATCATCTTTTCATCATCCTTTCACACCAAAAACTAAGGTGAGGGCAGATCTGGTCCGAGTAGAGTCTAGGCGAGTTTTATGATGAAAATCTATGATTTTATGTGGGAAAAATGTAAATTTTTGGTGGGTTATGCTATGGGAATTTATTTACATGATGAGATACTTTCTTTATGTATGAATATGATACAATGTTTCTGTTTTCACCGAATCCTTGTTGATCACATGTGAAAAGTTACTATTTTTCCACTATGTTGCCTAGATTGGACTTGTATGGTATAACATGTATTGGATCTGAATTTGGATGAGATTTTATGATGAAACGCTATTGGAATTAGGCTTGAGAAACTTGATTCAATAAGATCGAAAAATTTGGAAAACCCTAGCTTAAAATGTGCACACGGCCGAACCCAATTTTTAGGGTTTCGGCGGATTTTTCTTATGTTCTTTTACCTATGTATTGGCAGGATGATTTGCTATTGAATTTAGTATTATGATTATGAGAATATGAACATGTGATAAATGGTGTTGGTTGGCCGAACCCTATGCTCTCTAGGTGTAACGCCCCGATTTCTCGAGTCTCACACAGTAACTAAACATCATGAGTTTTCGTAAAGAATTTTCGTCGATTTATTCATTAACCATTAATTAGTGACAAAGATTCGTTTTACTGAAAACCTCTTAACTTTAATTATAAACCAATTAAGATCGAAACGCGCGGATAAATACAAATAACCGATATAACTAAAATGATGCTTATAATTATAATGAAAGTACGGTGGCCACACCCATGTATGTAAAAACCACATTTGAAAAATTATCAACTGTATTACAATTAAGGAGTAATCAAACCATAATATGAAAGGTTCAACAAAAATAGAAAGTAATCAAAACTCGATGTTTTCGCTCTCAGGTTCCCAAAATCAAACTACCGTTCAACTCATTCTTCATCGTCACTGCAGATCTCAACGAGCTCAACCCCAACTAAATCCTGGTCCCGACAGAACTTCTTCGAAGGCGGCTCAGCTACTGGCAAAGACTCTAGGGGAAGATCAAAAGAACCGAATACACAACAAGCATTCCCTTCGCCCCACCAAACTGGCACTTCAGGTACTTGGCTCTTCAACGCCACATTGTCGTCAAGCCTTGGCTCCTCAACTAGTGCCTGAACTGGAACCACATTCTGCTCCGCTGGTACTTGGACTTCATCAGCTACTTCTTCAGAAGGATCTGTCTCCACTGAAGCGACTTGTGAACCTACGTCCTCTGGGTAGTAAAACCTTAGTGGTGGATAAGGCATGGTGATCTTTCCTGTCATCCGCTGAATCTCCACGATGTTCCCATGCTTGTCCTTTCCTGTGAGCTTGACATCGCCGACATAAACTCGGCGAACCCCGGACGTGTCGGATGTCCAGGCCCGGTCCCTCTCCTCATCATACAGCTTCATCTCCCAGGAATGGGTCGTCGCAGTTATCTTCACGACCATCTACCCCCACAAATAACACAAAAACAAGTAGTGCAAGGGTCAGGTCACAAAACATCACAATAATAAAGTAATTCACAGTATGTATTAACCATTCGCTTTATAGCATTTATTTATATAACAATTAGTCAGTTAAGCTAATGACGAATCCTCACTTCACACAACCCACCAAAACTCCTTGGCCAAATTTCAAACATCCGCAGATGCACAATTCACGTGGAGCCGCAATGATCCACAAAATCTCAAGGAGACCGCAATCAACCTTATCACGTGGAGCCGCAATGATCACAAAATCTCCCTCGCGTGCAAGTTACCGTTTGTCTCTAACGACACCATCGTTCTCATGGTCCATAGTCTTCACTAGACCTATGTTCCATTAAATATCTCATTTACTTGCAAGCGATTAATCACGTTTCTCTTTGTTAGGGCTCTAATGTCGACCTAGAGTCTTACAACATACGTCAAATTAAAATAACGACAAACAATCACAGTCACATTGGGAATTACAGCTAGATGAGCGACCATTTATAACGAATTCTCGATTAAGCATAATACAACGCATATGGATAATCATAATCACAAACTCATGAATTATAAATCACTACAAATTCATCAAGCGAGGCATCTTACGACTTGTGCATGAAAGCGAAAGAAAAGATTACTCCGAACCCTTAGAAATAGGGTTCGGCCGAACCTCTCCATGGCCCTTAGGGTTTGAAAAACTTTTTCTTTTCTTTCCTTTCATTCACATAAGCCTTAGTACAGCCCCAAACCTCAATTTAAACACTCAAAATTTCCAGATTTGAATCATCATCAACAAACATCATAAATCATGTTGTAACAAGTGGAAAACAAGTCATGTTTAGCAAGTTGTCATATGAACTTCACATAAGATCATAGATTCTTGGCAATCACAACAAATTATAGATTAGAAAGCATGGTATTTCAAGCAAAAGTCCAGCAAGCATCATGATCACAAATATTATACAAAAGTAATCAAGATCATGGTTTTTCTCATGGCAAAACTTGGCAATTATCCTAAGCAATCTACCTATCCTAGACCAGCACTTACCTTGAGTGAATGGTGATGGAAAAACAGAAGTTTTGAGATGAAAAGGTGATCAACAAGTTGCTGTCCAAGCACTCCTTGCTCTCTCTCCCAATCGGTCTCTCCCTCTCTCGCCCACGCTCACCCTTTCTCTCTCGATCTCTCGCTCGTTCTCCCTTTCTTTCTCTCTTTTTTTCCTCTCTTCTCTTCCTGTGTTTTCACGTGAAACAGTATGGTAGCACTTCTATTTCTGAATGAGAATGAAAAATAAGGATTTCCCCCCTCTATTCCCTAGCTAAAATCGGCGGCCAACTCAACATATGGGCTAGGTTTTGTTTTCTCTTTCTCGTTTTCCTTCACTACTTGGCCCAAGCCCAAAATTAAAAGGTCAAATTAATTTAATCACCCAACAATCTGAATTAACCCCTCTTAATTACCATTTAATCAGAATAAAAGTCAATTAAAACAACCAAACCCCCTTCCCCAAGTAACTATGTGACCGGCAGCCACAAGGAGTTTTTAGGGTTTCCAAAACCCTAATCTCCTTCCTCTCCTTAGCCCAAGTCAAGCTTAGCCCACTTAGGGTTTTATCACACTTTACTCCAGCTCACATCCTCTGATTAGTTAATTAATTACATAATTAATCACTAATTAAAAGGATTAAAACAAAATACAATTTCTTACTTTTAGCAAAATTCGTAAGAACTGTACAGCCAGACCTACAGTGACTAAAACATAAATATCTCAGGCTACAGAGGTCGGACTGACATGAAACCAACGAGAGAATTTAGCTAACTCAGAGAGCTACAACTCTCATGAAGGAAGCTTCTCAAGATTAGGTCGTTAAGACCTCTCAAAAATTCATACAAAGTCACGGACAGAATTGCAAATAATTCAAACTTCACTAAATCTTCACTTTTAAGTGATACAATAATAAGTTTAGGGTCTTACACTAGGGATGAGGCGTTTGTCTTGCTTACACTAGGGATGAGACGTTTGTCTTGCTTACGTGATGAGAGTTGCATGTTGACTTGATGCTCTTGTGAGAGGAAGGGATCAAACCCTAGACCTCTTAAGATTATGCTATGTATGATGCCTTAAATAGCTTACTTCCATAACTTGACTTTAGTAGTAAGCCTAGTGAATGAGATTTAGCTTGCAAGTAGTATTTCATGGCTATAGTGCTAGAGTAGGCTATGGACCATGAGAACGATGGTGTCGTTAGAGACAAACGGTTACATGCACGCGAGGGAGAACTTTATGGATTGACTCTGTAGTCTCCATGTGACGACCCTGACTGAGTCAAGGGTTAGGGATTGACTGTGTGGTCTCCCCGAGAAAGGTGGGTTGACTGTGTGGTCCCCTCGAGATTGTTCATCTGCGGATGATCGTGATTGGCCAAGGTGAATGTGGTGGTTGTGTGATGGTGAGGACGTTAGCCTAACTGAACTATTAGGTTGCTAACTGAGTTATGAATATGTATATATATCCGTACTTATTCATGCGGTAATATGCGACTTATTTGATTTATTTGCGAATATGGCATGAGATCTGACCCTCTATTATCTGTTATGTGTTTGTTCTGGGGGGCCCAGATGGTGCGGACCACGAGTTCGGTGTATTCTTGGACGCTGACACTCTGTGATGAGGAGAACGACGATGCCTGGGTGTCCGACTCATGCCAGGTGCGTCGCATTTATGTCGGCGGTGCTAAGCTTACGAGACGTGACAGCAGAGGAGGAATCATCGAGATTCAGGAGCTGGAGAACGGGAGGGTGAAAATGCCTTATGCACCCCCTCATTTCCAATTCCTTATGGACGCGGGATCCAGGACCTCATCTGCACAAGTATCTGAGGAGGAGCTAGATCCTTCGGAAGATATGGAGATCGCTTTGGGGCAGCCAATGGCAGGACCCAGTGCACTAGTGGTACCAGACCCAATGGCCGCTCCCGACGAGCAGAAGACTAAGGAACAGGGAAAGTCGCGGAAGAAGCTTAGAGGGTTCTTCGATCGGTCGGAGCTTATAGAAGTAGATGAATCAGAAGAGGAGTCCAAGTGAACTATGCCTATCTGTTGGGTTGAGAGATCGTTAGCACCGTACTTTATTTACTTTCTCACTTTGGATATGTCTTTTTCAAAGAGTTGATGTAATTTTACTTTGAGGATCTTTTCAACGATTATCCTTATTATGTTATGGATTAATTTAATGACAAGGTTTACGACTATTTCTTTTAATTCCGCAAGTTAGCTGATTAAGTTTGAAAAGTTTCGTCATAATTGAACCTTTGTCATTAATTAAAGATTAATAATTGAATCGACGAAAATTCTTTACGAAAAGTGGTTAATAGGTTACTGTGTGACACTCGAGAAATCAGAACATTACATAAAGATTCAAAAATGAAGCATTATAATACATGAAGATCAGGAAGGGAGAAAATGAGTACATGAAGATCAATGGTAACAGACTAACAAGAAACTCATCCATGTCAACATAGTTCTTGTTGATAGATTTGCATGGTAAGTAGCAGCTTGAACCTATAGCATTACACTACTGACTAATCTGAAGCATGAAAAATTGAGGATATGATAAACATTAAATGTAGAAACAAATTTGAGAAAGGCAGTAGGGGAAGAAAATTAACAGGGTACTCATCATGTCAACATAGTTCTTGTTGATGCTTTATAATTATGTAGAGATTTGTACTTTGTCACTACTATATTCAGACCGAACATTTTAGTGCATGGAAGTACTTTTGATGAAAAATATAGTTCCAAGTTTCTTTTCTTACACTTCTATCTGTAGCTACGTTCATTTTTGTCTCTCTTCAATTATACCCCTCACATCAATTATGTGTTTTCAATTTCAAAGTTTTAATTACCACCTACCATTAATTAGTGAGAGAAAATGATGAGGGTAAATATGAAATGTATGCATTTTTTAAAAATCAATACACTAATTAGACACATTTAATGTTTTCTTAATAAGCGCAAATTTTTGTATTAGGTCTTATAATTAGGAATAGAGGGAATAGATGCTAATATGTGAAGAATTTGAAAGGCACATGTCCTAAATAACTATTAATTAGAGCTGATATATGGTGACCATGGGGTCCCTATCTTGTTAGGTCCCATAAGCGCAAACATAAACACACATTATATAAAGAGCTAAAGAGATTGTTGAAACTGTCAAGAAGTAATAAAAAATTAATGTAAACAAAAATAATGAAGGATTCAATTGAAACTTGAAAGGAAGAGAAATATGAAGATGATTGATCACAAATAAATATTATTGGTGGATAAATTAAGAATCGAATAACAACAACATTGAAGAGAATATGCCATCTAAATTAAGTTTTCTCTTACCCAGTAGAACTAATTCCCGTAGTCCTTGCACTCCGCCAGAGACGAAGAGAAACGCCTCTGACAGGGTCATCGTGCTCGTCAAACTTGTCGATTAGGGTTCCAATGCGGTAATCCCATAGCTGGATGACGCCGTTGTGGCGGCTGGCGAGGGAAACTGAGAACCTTGCATACTAAAAACTCCCATGAAATCTGTATCAGCCTGCAAAACCCACAAATAAAAATCCAGGCAATAGAATCTAAAATTTAGTAAACTGAAAACCATAAATCAGTTAAGCCCTGAATCCTTGAGATGTCGTTGTTGTGCCGTGGAGAGGATTGAGCCGCGAGCTGCTGCTTGTCACGAATTTGTTCGACAAAGATCAACAAAGACGAACTCGAATACGAAAAACATGATGCAAGATGGAGAGGGATTTGAGGGGAGGAGAAGAGCGGAGCAGTGTGGTGGAGAAAGGAGAAGATTTTGGAAAGAGAGAAGCAGGAAGAGAAGAGCTTTGTGTATTAGCTTTAGCTGTAAGGAGAAATCAGGGAACATGTGTCAACAGAACATAAGAGAAGCTATCTAACAAATTGACACGTGGAATTTGCTATCTAACCAATTCACACGTGGAATTTTTCTTATGAGATTGAACCAGGAGCTGCCATCTCACCAAATCAGTCTTATAGAAGTTCTTCTTTTCTAATATACTAGTGTTTTTTACCCGTATGTCTATTGTATTTGATATATCAATCAATTCATTGATTATTAAAAATATATTAAACAACAGATGAAATACAAGAGTCTGAAATGCTAAGAAAAGTGGACAAAAAGACTTATCTTCTAGTCCAGGTTAGGATCAACAGGAACTCTTTTCACATTCTTACTCGTGTGTTGCACGGGGAATATGTATATTGTATTTGATGCGTCAATGAAGACCTTGATTATTAAAAATATATTAAACAATAGCACAAATCATAGATATAAGGAATTACGAACATATTTATCATTAAAAAATGATTGTGATACTAGCACCACAAACCCATTGTTAAGAGGAACACCTTTTTTCAAGACAGTAATTCCAGTTTTCCTTCTCTTGTATATAGGGAATCCATCGTCATCAGTAGTGGTGCAATTCTGGATTTTTTTGGGAAAATGCTTAGAACACTTGCCATCCACCATGCAAACAGATTTCGGATCAATGGCACCACATGGCTCGTGAATCATGTAAGACGAAACCGCCTTGTATAGCTTTGGATATAGTTTGGGGTCAGGAAGTTTTGCTGATGAGTGCCGCTATTTGGCACGAGACTTCAATGCACGAGCAAGCACGAGAAGTCTTGTTTTTAAATTTTTGTTTAAATTTAATAAAACAGAAATTCAATTAGTTGAAAACATAAATCCCTAAAAATCTGCAATTTTATTTTTACCTCTCTTTATCTTTCTCCAATGGCTACTCGGATTCAATTCTCCTCCGGAATCACAATGACCTCAGCGAAGTTGTCGGCAGCAAGGGTGAGGCGGTGGTGGGCAACAAGGATACTTCCGTCGGCGAGATGGAGAACTAACAAATTGGCGATGCAGTTCACTGCGAGTTTAAAGTCCACTGCCATCCCTATCTCTTTTCCCCTTTCTTCTTCTTTGTTCATTTATGCAATTTTACTTCTTTTTACCATTACTGTGACTGCAATTAATGGTTTCTCCCCATATGTTATTAATGCCATCATCTAAAAAATTTGCAAGCTAGCACGTCGTTGGAGAAGATCTGGGATTGCAAGTTGCAATTGAGAACAAATCTTGGAAAACATACATAAACAATGACGTGCATAAGCTGAAGAAGACAAACAAAAAAAAAATTAAGAAACCATGGAAGAAAAGTGGATGTGAGGGACGAGAGTAAATCTCTCCCTGCTGAATCTTACAAGTCCCACATCGTGAAGGCCCTATCTAAGATCCCACATTTGAGAGTACTTGAACTAAGACATGGATGTTAGCTTTTGCTAAGATCTCAAGCCATGTAGGATAGCTCCAATGGTGGGATCTAATAAGACCCGGATCTTATTTTAAGGTTCCAAAATAAGGACTCCATTGGAGATGCTCTAAGAGACTGAATTTGAAGTCACCAGGTTAAGCACAGGACAAGCACGTGAGTCGTGCGTATTCGGCGAGAGAGGCCTCGTGCCCTTTAGCATTTTCCTTTGCTGATATGTGTTTACTTATGTCATCTCCTGTTTTTTCGAGCACATTATCTTCCTTGAACATTACACATGGAGCCCCCATCCTAGCATCACATTTTGGTGCACAGTTCACATAATTTTTGCCAGGAACTTTGTTTTGCATAATCATTCTCAGTCTGAAATATGAAACAAATCAACACAATGAATGAAAACAATAAAATATAATACTGGTCGGCATCGTATAGAAAGGAAATTGTAAAGCATCCAAATCAAGGAAGGATCTTGGAATCATATTACACTACTAGAAAAAGGACTTTTCACATCAGCGTTTTCACATCGGTGGATAAATTAACTGATGTAAAAGATAACGCAGTGGCAATATTGAAATTATATTGAACTTTTATGAGAGTTTTCACATCGGTTGGGAATATGTCTGATGTGAAAAGTAATTAGTAAACATTTTTTACAACGGTTGTTAGAATAAGCGATGTGAAAGCTAAATGCGGTGGCATTTTTGAAATTTTAATGAAATACTTTTCACATCGGTTATAATATAACCGTTGGGAAAAGTCCCTTTTTCTTTAGTTTTCACATCGGTTATATTAAAGTCTCTCTTTTGTTTAGTTTTCACATCGATTATAATATAACCGTTGGGAAAAGTCTCTCTTTTCTTTAGTTTTTACACATGATACAAAGGATTAGAAAACGTTGAAAGCTTTCTTCCTCTTTCGCCGTTGAAAACCTAAGTCACCTACGCTCTCGCCGTCGCTCGTCGTTGCTCGCCGTCGCTCGTGTGTTGTGCAGCTCCCTTTTCGCTGTTGCTCGCTGTCGCTCACCGTTCACCTCACTCTCATTCTCTCTTGGTCTCTAATTCCCTTGCTCCACTTCCGTCGTCGCTCGTCGTTGCTCGTGCAGCTCTGTGCTCCACTTTGATTCCTTGCGTTAAGGTGCGTTGCTTCCTTGTTCTTTGTTTCTTTGAAGGTTCATGGATTGGAGCATATTGTTTGATATGGGTTTTGATTATAGCCATGTGGGTTTAGTGGTTTTTAGGTCAACTGCTATACGTTACTTAGCATATTGTGTGTGTGTGTGTGTATTGAGTGGTTGGATATTTTGATAACAAACGGAACCAAATGATTTTGGTGAACTAATTAAATATTTTGATTCCATCAGTTATTAGCTTGTTTGTGGTGGGGACTGGGGTGTTTGGTTTCTGGTTCTTCTTTTGGACCTCTTTGCTTTGGAAAATTTAAGTATATCATGTTTTAATCTCATTAGCATGACTGTCAAATTTTTACATGTGTCAGTGTTTTTGATTTGTTATTTGAGCAGGGTTTTGTCAAGTGAAGACTTGACACATTGGTGCATAATCATATTCAGGGGAAGCAGAAGCTCTGAAGCAGAAGCTGAAGCATCCTTTGAGAAGCTGAAGCTCTGAGATTCACTGACTTCTGAGATTCACTGGCTTCACTTGCAGATTGTAAGCATCCCAAAACAGCTAAAGATTTTCTTAAGCCCACAACAACAAGAAACCCCAAGGTTTGATACCTCAATTTTGTTTTTTTTGTTAATTCTTACTTGATCTAATGAAAAAGAAAATGCAATGAATCCAATTTTTCCTCTTCATTTCATCTTGCAGGCGAAGCTATTGAGATTTGGAAGCTTCTCTGAAATTCTTCCTTCATCTTGATTCAGCATGTGGATTGTTAGATGAGCACAAGGTAAGGCTCCCTTCATCCTGATTCAGCATGTATGTGTGTGTGTGTATCTCAGAAAATTTGAGGTTTTAAGTGGCTTCCCAATAAAACAGGAAAATAGTAGTTTGGTGTTTCTTAGCTTGATTGGGGTTTTCAGTATTCACTTATCTCTAAAGTTTGGTGTGAATGCTGCGTGTCTCTAGATTGTCTTAGCCTGTAACATTCCTGATATGACAATCTCAATTATGATGTAAGTTGTATAGCCCATATATCCCATGGTGAGGGTACCTATGTAGCTATGTTGCATCGTTGGAAGCAAATGTCTAATTGTAGCTGCTATTTAATCTGGCGATCTTATTTACATTAAATCAAAGTAGTTCCAACTTTTGCTATCCATCTGCGAAGTGATGTTAGTGATAAGCCATAACTGCATAAGATGATATTTATGTGATAGTGATAATTGACAAAAGAAACTGTTTGGTTCTTGTGCCCCTGTACAAGAAACTGATTGGTACTTGCTATTTTATATAACATGTAAAGCACACAATGTTTCTATGGTTTTTGCCACAAACATGACATAGGTTTGCTTAAGCCTTGCTGACTAGTGTTGGGTCATTTTCTTATCTGATAGCGGTGGGCAGTAGATTATGCAATTAGAGTGTGTTGTGTAATTGCTAGGTTCTATCTTTGTTTCTTTGTTGGGTTATTGTGTCACTGTGTTAGTTTTCCAGATATTAGTTGGCTCTTGTGCTAACCTTTTCTTCTCATTTTCATGAACCTTGCCTCTTCATTCAAGCATCTTCTTAAAGTGATTCTTAGAAATGATTATGATGCTTTCTACATAAGAATCAATTAGATTTCTGATTCAGGAGTGATTTAATTTACTTATTGTGGGTGGCATGACAGGATTTCTGGTGAGAACAAGCATTATGGGATACCAACCAATCCTCTGTTGTCGTCTTGCATTCCTGGAGGTTCTTCAAGTGGTTCAGCTCTAGCGGTTGCTGCTGGCCTAGTTGACTTTGCTATTGGTGAGTTTACTTGGTTACCACTTTCATGTTCCATCATTCATTTCAAAAATGCTAATCTGTCCATTTATTTATTGCCTTTCCATGTTTTTGTTATTTATCAGACGTCTCAGATTTACACCTTCCTCTTCACGAATTCGGCGAACTCTTCCAGCCACTCTAGCTCCGGCAAACTATTCCGGCCATTGCAAAACTCTTCCATCTTGCTGTAAGTTTGCTTTCACTTTAAAACTATTTTCTAAAATTGGCTCTGAATTCGTGATTTGTTTTTGGCTTATTTAATTTGAATGCTTGTTCATGTTCGATTTTTTACAATTAATTTTTAGGTTGTCTTTAGCTTATCATTTGAAAAATGTTGATGAGTTTGGTTCTAGGGTCACAATTCTTTAATTTAGTATGTGATAATTTGCAGAACGTAGTTATGGATCGTAGTTGGATGAGAGCTAATCGATTAAGTGATGAGTTTGATAATGGAGTGGTTGAATTTCTAGAATTTGCTGAAAAGAATCTTCCGAACAATAAGGGACTTTTTCCATGTCCTTGTGTTTCTTGTGGGAACCGGGAGCCAAAACTTACTAAGGATGAAATAAGGGACCATCTAGCTTGGAGAGGGATTTGTCAAAATTATACACAATGGATATGGCATGGTGAAGTAGTAATGCCAAGTGTATCACAAAGAGAGAAAGTATGTGTAGATATGGATGATCGGCTGGAAGACATGATACATGATATTGGAGAAGAATCATTTAAGAGAGCGCATGTGTATGATACTTTATGTAAAGACAAGGAAGAACCTTTGTACCCGGGATGCACAAACTTTACACGGTTGTCAGCTGTGTTAAGATTGTTTAATTTGAAGGCGAAAAATGGATGGAGTGATAAAAGTTTCACTGATTTGCTTGGATTGTTGAAAGAAATGCTTCCAGAAGGTAACACAATGCCGAATCGTCATTATGAAGCCAAGAAAGTATTGTGTCCGATGGGCATGGAGTATGAAAAAATACATGCATGCCCTAATGATTGCATCTTATACAGAAAAGAGTTTGAAAACTATGATCATTGTCCGAAGTGCAAGGCGTCACGCTACAAAAAGAAAGATGGTGATTCTAGTGATGATGTGAGCACAAAGGGTCCTCCTGCAAAAGTGTTATGGTACCTACCAATAATTTCAAGGTTCAAGAGATTGTTCTCTAATGCAAATGACGCAAAGAACCTTAGATGGCATGCAGAAGAGAGAAATGAAGATGGAAAAATTCGCCATGTAGCTGATTCTTTGCAATGGAAGAAAATTGATTTGAAGTTTCAAAATTTTGGCAAAGAGTCGAGAAACCTTAGACTTGGACTTGCTACCGATGGAATGAATCTGTATGGTAGTCTAAGTTGTAACCATAGTTCATGGCCTGTTCTCTTGATAATTTACAACCTATCTCCTTTGCTGTGCATGAAGCGTAAATATATGATGTTATCTATGATGATTCCGGGCGCAAAACAACCAGGAAACGACATAGATGTTTATCCAAGTCCGTTGATTGATGATTTAAGATTGTTGTGGGAGCAAGGAGTTGATGTTCTTGATGCGTATTCTGGTGAACATTTCAATATGCGTGCCATGTTGTTTTGCACCATCAACGACTTTCCAGCATACGGTAATTTGTCTGGTTACAGCGTTAAAGGGCATAAAGCGTGTCCTATATGTGAGAAAGATACAAGTTACCATCAGCTTAATCATGGAAGGAAGACCGTTTATCTTGGGCATCGGAAATTTTTAGACCGTCATCATCCATATCGTAAATTGAAGAAAGCTTTCAACGGAAAATCAGAGTATGGTGTTGCGCCAAAACCCTTGACTGGAGAGGAAGTTTATCAACGACAACAACATGTGAAGGTTATCTTTGGAAAGAAACAAAAGAAGCTTGCTGAAAAAAATGTATGGAAAAAGAGGTCGGTGTTCTTTGATCTTCCATATTGGTCAAGTGTTGATGTAAGACATTGTATTGATTTGATGCATGTAGAGAAAAATGTTTGTGAAAGTCTAATTGGCACACTTCTTCACATTAATGGCAAGACAAAAGATGGGTTAAGTGCTCGTTTAGATTTGGCTGAAATGGGTATACGACAACAGTTAACTCCACAACAGATAGGTAACAAGACATATTTGCCTCCAGCATGTCACACTTTGTCTAAGAAAGAGAAAACAAGTTTTTGTGAGTGTTTACAAGGTATCAAAGTACCGCAAGGTTACTCATCAAAATCAAGAGACTTGGCTTAAAATCTCATGACTTTCATGTTCTGATGCAGCAACTACTACCAGTGGCTATTCGTGGAATATTGCCTATTAAAGTTAGGAAAACTATAACTAGGATGTGCTTATTCTTCAATGCAATATGTAGTAAAGTCATTGATCCATTGAAGTTAGACGAGTTGGAAAATGAGGCTGCAGTCATCTTGTGTCAGTTGGAGATGCATTTTCCTCCTTCATTTTTTGACATTATGGAACACTTGATTGTTCATTTGGTAAGGGAGATTAGATTGTGCAGTCCAGTTTGTTTAAGGTGGATGTATCCGGTAGAACGGTACATGAAGATACTAAAAGGGTATACTATGAATCCACACCGTCCGGAAGCTTCGATCATTGAAAGGTACATTGCAGAAGAAGCTATTGAGTACTGTTCAAACTATTTGTCAGAAGCGGATGCTATAGGGGTTCCAAAGTCTCGTCATGATGGAAGATGTGAAGGTAAGGGTACACAAGGTTTAAATGTCAAGTGCATGACTTGGAAGGTACGTCATCCAGCGCATTTGTATATATTGAATAACACTGATGAAGTTCAACCTTACTTATCTGCCCACAAAAGCTTTATAAGGGAAAAATACCCCAAGATGAATGAAATAGGGTTGTTAAAAGAGCACAATAAGAGTTTCTCTGAATGGTTTAAAGAAAGAATTGCTAATGATGAAAGTGCTTCTGATACAATAAAACGACTCTCATTTGAGCCTAAATGTAATGTTATGACTTGGAGTGCTTATGATATTAATAGAACTACCTTTTATACAAAATCAAAAGATGATAGAAGTACTATGCAAAATAGTGGGGTTATGGTTGTGGCCGAGTCCATGCACTTCTCTAGTTCAAAAGATAAAAGACCTATAATGGCATCTACACCGTACTTTGGGGTGATTGAAGAGATTTGGGAGGTTGATTATGTTACATTTACAGTGCATGTATTTAAATGCAAGTGGATTGATATTTCCAGTGGTGTAAGAATTGATGAATTTGGATATACACTGGTTGATCTTTCCAAGGTGGCTTATAGGGACGAACCTTTCATTATGGCATCCCAAGCAAAACAAGTGTTTTATGTCACAGGTCCTTCTAACAAAAGGTGGTCGGTGGCTCTACAACCAAAAACCACACATGGTAGTGAAGAATCCCTTCATATTTCTGAGATTCCGTCTTCTGCAACAAATTTGCTTACCTCCAATGAAGAAAATGAAGTAGACGATGTGCAAGTTACTCGTTTGGATCATGAAGAAGGGATATGGGAGAGCTAGTGAGTTTCTATTCTTTGTTGAAATAAGTTAGTAAATTCAGTCCCCATGTATGCCACATGTTATATCTATTTGATTAATTAGTTTATATGTCATTCGTTTATATGCTTATGATGCTTATATTATTGCATTTATTTGTGCTTTGATTCTGAAATCTTTTTGTTTTCTGTAAACAGATAAATGGCTGATTCAACCAACACCCCTCTTTCATCTAGTGGACCTAATCATTTGTCTAGTGAAGATAAAAAGAGAATGGTTAGAGGTTGCACTAAGATGCTTAAAATTGCCAAAGTTCGGAAAACAGGTGTGAAATTGAAGATTGAGTTTGATCCACAAACTGGGGATTGTATTGGTGAAAATTCAAATGAGTTTAGGAGTTATGCAGCATATCTTGCTCGAAGTACTTGTAGTATTTTAATAAATGAGTGGCGGTTGGTAGATGTAGACTCAAAAAATTCAATTTGGGATGATCTTAAGGTATTATTGTTGTATTCTTAATTCACTACTGTTTACCCATTCTTTGGTACTAACACCAACTTTTTTTATGTGTATAGCTTCATTTTGATATCACAGAAAGTGATGATTCAAATAAGTGTGATTTGAAGAAAAAATGGTTAAAGTATTTGGGGGACCGATGGATAGCTTTTAAGACACAACTCACTTCCGATTATATCACTAACCCCAACCCCAATCGCCTTCCTCTGTATGAAGTGTATCCTTATATTAAAGAAGATGTATGGGAGAAGTTTTTGGAGCATCGAAATACCCCTGCATTTAAGGTTAGTATTAATAATATTTTTCTTTTCTTGCATTGATTCTTGTTTCAGTCATATTCATGTCCTAAAATTGATTTGCTTTCTTTTCATTTCATTTCTTCAATTTTCTTAATTGAGATGTTTACCATGTAAGTAGTCTACTACAGTTTTAGGACACCTTGTCCTTGAACTCACCAAACTAGTTTCCAAACTTTAATAGTGCCATGGCATAAGTCACTTGATAATCTATCATATGCTTTGGTCGTTTATCTAGCCAAAGCATATGATATTTGACACTGTTTGCCCATTACTGTATTCCATTAAAATTTGGTAAATCGAAACTAGCATGTGGCACAGAAAAACCAGCAAATATCACAGCCAAATCAGCAAACTTTGGTCGTTTATCTATGCTTATTTTTATGCTTACTTCTTTAACTTGATTTATAATAGGAAAAAAGTCAAAAGGGTAAGGATAATGTGGCTAAGAATCTTTACCCACATACATTATCTCGTGGAGGATATGAATTGCTTGAGAAGAAAATGATTAATGAAAAGAGACAAGAACTAGACACATCAGGAGAATTAGATCGTATTCCATCTCCACCGTCACGTCATGACAAATGGAAGAGAGCAAGACAAAGGCGAGGAGGGGAATACACATCAGAGGCTACCCGAGTTGTTGCTGAGAAAATTGTAAGTGAAATACTTTTTCCATGATTACTTTCTCATTATGGTTGTATGTGTTTCTTGTATGCGACATCCTTCTTTACCACTAATGAAATATTAAATTTATGTGCAAATGTAGGATTCACTGGCTGAAGAGACTGAACAAGGAACCTTTGTTTCACAAGGACGTAACGATATCTTGACAAAGGCAATTGGAACATCCGAGCATGGTGGCCGTGTTCGTGGTGTTGGACGATTTGCTAATCTAAGCAACTACTTCGGAAGGTCTTCACGTCCAACACAGTCCATAGATGTTAAGGAGATTGAAGCACAACTTGAGGCGAAACTTGAACAAAAACTTGCAGCAAAGATTAAAGCAGAATGTAAAGAAGAGTTTGAACAACAGTTGATCATGGCGAGTGAGAAGATGCAACAATCATTTATGGAGACGCTTAAGACTATGGGTTTATCTGAAATCTCCCCAACAAACCAACAAGGAGAACAAAATGTTCTTCTGCATGGAAGCACAAAAGGTTCTTGTACCGCCGCACAAGAAAATCACAAGGAGGACTCGACCACTGACAATGTTCAGAGAGTGTTATTCATGTTTTTGAAACAGCAAAAACATATATGTTTACCATTACAACATGATCTTGCTGTAAAAAACTTTTGGATTTCACCAAAGTGTTTCAGAGAGTTGTTGGTGGGTGATGCTTGGCTTGACATCTCTATTCTACAAGTTTGGTGCACGTAAGTAGACTTTCATTTTTACTATTATTTTTCATGATTGCAATATTCAATATTAATTTCAAATTTAATCAGGTACATCCATCGTCTATGTGACGAAAGTAACAAATCAGATGTGTTTGGAATTCTGGACCCAGTAATCTTCAGTTATCCAGATTCCACAAAGTCTAAAAAGAAAGTTCTAACATACATACAAGAAAAGTTGCGTGATTTGGACAAAGTGTGTTACTTAGCACCATATCTTGTAACGTAAGTATATGTAAATTTGTATTTTCTCTTATTTATTTTTATCCATAACTCCATCTTACTTAACGCACTAATTGTTATTCCACGTGTACAGAGGGCATTGGCAATTAATAATCATTTGTCCTAAAGACAATACTTTAGTTCTCCTTTGTTCATTACACAATGATCTTCATTCACAAATGAAGAATATTGTTACACAGTAAGTGTATATTTTATGTCGCTTTTGTTATATATTATTATGTCCTTTTACACTAAAATGTATAACTTACTTCGATGATTGTTTTTTATATAGAGCTATGGCGGTTTATAAATTGGCTGAGGGTAATAAAAAAAAGACTCAATGGCTTCGTCCCAAAGTAAGTGTAGTGTAGATTATGGTTGCGTCTTGATGTTGCTGTTTATACTACTTAACACTGGCTGTAATATATACTGTTTTGATATATATTCAGTGTATAAAAATCTATTCATTTGTAGGCAAGGTTGCAGCCTAATGAGAATGATTGTGGATATTATGTGATGAAGAATATGGTTGACATTGTCTCTGCTAGTATTACTAAGTCTTGGATGGAGGTATTACAAATGTTTGTCTCCCTATTTGTCTCATTGTTTGAGTTTTCATCAAAATGTCACAAAATAGGTATTTTAACCTATTCTACAAATTGTAGGTATTCAATGATCCAACGGCATTAACAGAACAAGAGTTGTATGATTTGCGAAACAGTTGGGCAACTTGCTTTCTTGACTTGTATAAACCTTAGAATTTATTTGGTATGTATTTAAAGTTTGTGCCTAAACAGTCTGATTTAAAGTTTGGGCAACTTGTTTTTTATATTATAACATGGATTGCTGATCTCTGTATTTATTGCATCTGTTTATAGGGTTCAAAGTTGCTCACCTCCGTTGCTCTCCTAATTTATGCTTATGGTGCTGGTGGCTTTCCTGCTTGGGGCATTAATTTGCTGAACTGTTGCTGTTTTGCTGAATTGTTGTTGTGTTGCTGTTTAACTATTTTGTCCTAATTTCATGAGCTGTTGCTGTTTAACTACATTTAAAGAACTAGAATTGCTGAATTGTTCTAGTTCTTTTAGGCTATTATGTTTCTTTTTTTTGCTGGGACCTTGGATGTTTAACTCACTTGAGAGAGTGTGTTCTCAAGATCTCTTTTTATTTTAATAAATTTTCATTAAAAAAAATATGTATATTCAGGTCAAATTCGTGTAAAAAAAAAAAAAAATGGTTGAGCATTTACATCGGTTTTTAGACTAACCGATATACTTTTCACATCGGTTTTTTGTCTAACCGATGTGAAAAGTATACACATTTCACATCGGTTTTTTGTCTAACCGATGTGAAAAGTATACATTTCACATCGGTTGGCTGACTGAACCGATGTGAAAGGTATACATTTCACATCGGTTGGTTGACTTAACCGATAAACCCGATGTGAAAAGGTTAGGAGATACCACATCAACATTGTTTACATCGGATAAAAACCGATGTTAAAACTCAAAAATACCCGATGTGAAAACTAGTTTTTCTACTAGTGTTAATTCCTCCTAAAGGAAACCGTAAAGCATTCGAAAGAAAGATCTTAAAATCATATTAATTCCTCCTAAACCTCAGATATCTTGTTTTAATAATTAATCTTTTCAAATAAAGTTTTATTTAATGAAAGAAAAATGTATGACAAACAACCCCTCGTATGATCAAAATTTATGTTTGAATAATATTTTCAACTGTAAATATATTTCTACATTATTTAGAAAAAACATATATCTACATTGATATTATTAAAATATAATTGAAATATACCCCATTTTTCTTCTAATAATTTAAATGTTGATTAGCAATTATGTATAATGTCTATTTAAGTGAATTTTTTAGTTCTGACGATCTAAGCAAAACATTTTTACTATTTTTTAGCCCTCTTGGAGAGAGAGTGTTAGAGAGAGAATGTAATTGAATTTCATGTGTGTATTAATCAAATGAGCAAAAGTCTCTTACAAAGGGTAATCGCTTCCTATTTATAGGATGAGAGCTGGGCCTTGTGCGGGTAACTGTAACATCCCGATTTTCGGGTGTCACTTTAGTAACTAAAAATTAAAATAAAGCGGAAAAGCAGATTTCTTTTTTTCATTTTTCTTTTTAAGTAAAAGACTTTCCAAAAAAAAGGCTCAACCCAAATGCGATGAACATAAACTAATGTACAATATAATTGCAGCCCCCGCTGTAATTAAAAGTCACGTCACGAGTAACCTTTAGTGACGGAAAGTAACGCCTGCAGGAAAATAAGTACAAACCATAGTCAGAGTGATAAGTTTATAAATACAGTCCTCTAAAAAGTAAGTTAGCCCAAAATGGCCTCCACGAGGCCTCCTACGTCTGACAAACTCCCTGTGATTCTCATGGAAGAGAACCACGCAAAACGCTAATAGTCGGGGACCTACCCTACCCCAAAATGAGAAACGACAATCAGAGCTACGACACGATACCTACTCTAACCACCCGAGCAAGCGTGTCCCTTAATACTCCTCCTCCTCCTCCTCACTGGCAAAGTCATCATCAGAGTCAGAATCCAGGACGATTAACTCTCTTTCCACATCTATGACCTCTCTCCTCACTATCCGAATCACTAACCTGGAAACCCCTGTCTCCGCATCCACCACGCTGATGAGCACATCCCCCTCCATCACGTGAACCAAGGGTACCACGCGATAGCCACGAAAGGAGGTAGATGCCCTTAAGCGAATGGTAGTAGTAGTGCCTTCACTTCCTTCGGCTCAACAGGCCTAGAAGAAGACGTGGCGTCCGAATGGTCAGCGGAGGCAGGAGAACTCGATCCAAATGATGCTCCATCAGCAGCCTCATCCTCAGAAGGATCCTCATCGTCAGACGACGGTGGTGGTGGTGCTCCAGTATCAGGTCCACAATGCACAATAGGTGGTAGGTTAAAAAAAACCGAGTAGCGTCGCATCACTCCTTTGGTCAAATGCCCAAACTCATCGATCCTTTCCTCCATGATCTTCCCCATATAGATCACCCGGTGACTAGAGGGGTCAGTCACCGATGCGGCGGGGCTAATCCGGTCCAACATCTCATACCTGGTCCCCCCTAAGGGTAAACCAACGTAAACCAATCCACCATCGACATCTGGCAGCAGGGTGACCACCCAAACACAAACATACATACAAAGCCACATCGCGAGGGTCAACTCACATAATAATATATATATTACAAACGACAGGTAACATATACAGGAATAGATACTTAGGTTCAATAGGCTTATCATAGCATGTAAGTATCATATTCTCAAAATGAAATACCAATACACAAATATTTACAACTCAACTAGTTATCAAGTAATATAACGATGTTCAACAACATCAAATCATCAAGTCATAAATGTATGACGATATGCAATGACATGCTGCAAGAAATGCTCCGGATATATGGGCACCATTGAGTCAGTCCTAACAATGGCCTAGTGTTTAACCATTTCCGCTCAGGCGTCTCTTACACCAAATAAAAGGTAGTCAAATCAGTCGTAACCTGCAGGTCTGTCATTTCCGTCTGCTACTAAGAAACGCTGTCGGTGTTCTTATGTGAATACCTGATCTTATGATCGTTTTTGGTTCACCGAGGTCCGACATCTCATCGCATTTAATCTCAAAATTTATGCATGATGCAATATAGTTAGCAAAACAACGTATCGACCTCACCCGTCATGGTGTTCTAGCTAATATATTGTCTCTAAAAATACCCTAAGGTAAACGCCGATTCTGCGACAAAAATGAAATCAAATAGCAAAAGAGTGCAAACACCCTTGATGATTTCTTGAGTCATCTGACTCATCCATCGGATGCTCAAAAACTACTCAGCGAGTAAAAGAGTACCAATGTACTTAGAAACTTATTAGTTTCCCGGCATATCCCTTAGATAGCCAAACAACAAACTACTCATCGAGCAAAAGAGTACCAACGTACTGAAAAACATACTAGTTTCCCCGGCTTATCCTTTAGATTGCCAAACCACAAACTGCTCAACGAGCAAAGTGCCAAAGCACACAAGGTTTCCCCAAAACTTGGATTCGACAGCACTTCTCTTTTTCCAAAACTTGTTTCCAAGCCCTAAGCTTGCTTCAGAGATTCTTATCATTATCTTAAAGTGTTCAGATGTTGTTTAGTGTATTATGAATTTCTTTTGTAAAATAGTTTCCATTTCTTTTTGTCTCTAACTCTATAAGTTTAAAAGATCCCATCATCCCAAATGACTCCCTGAGAAGGTCTCGATCCACTAAAAACAATAAGGGCCCGAACCTCGGTTTGTCCCATCAAACATTCTCTCAAAATGACATCACTAGTATGGCATAACTTCCCGTTTTCCCACACTCTGACGTTACACATATATATGTATAATCACACATTATAGTTAGTACAATCCAACAAAACATGAGCACATATATCAACACATCTTATGATTAACCACTTAGCACATATAACATGTGAATCAATCATCAACAATCATAACAATAATCAAGCAACAACACATATGTCGGCCGAAGCCCCATAAAACGGAGACACACGTCTCTATTGATTAACAGTGGCCGAAGCCTCATAAAACATTTTCCAGATCAACTTAATCAATCATAGGCATAAACAATAAGCAAGTCGAAGTTATTGATGCCTAAGTCATTATCTAGCAAAGTAAGTTGCCCTCACTTCTGGGTTGTCTAGTATGACTCGACAGGGTTCCTTAACTCACTTCTCCTAAAGCTCCAAAGATTTCCTCAGTCGAACCTTTTGAGAAAACATAACAGAATTCAATTAAAATAAGTCAGTATTAACCGAAAAATATATACTCACGTTAGACGAAATATTTTAAGCTCTAGAGTACGATAACCTAACACGAGAAGACGAGTCTTAGTGAAAAGGAGAAATTTTCCTCCCCTTGGAGGTGCTCTCGGTCGTGCACTATATATAGTGTTCCGACGCTTTTTCTTCGATCAACTTGATTCCTAGGTTACCATCGGTCGTATCTAGGGTAAATTATAGCTCGTAAAAATTATCGAGTCGAAAACTAAAATAGGGATAATTTGGTCAAGGTTTTTAGCTCAGAAATTCAAAGTTGGAATTTTGAAAAATAAAGTTAATGAGGTTGTTAAGCTAAGTCGAGAGTTTTTTATCCAAAAAGAAAACCCTAAAAATTGGTATTTGGATAGTTTTCAATCCCTACGCCGATCCGGTGAGAATCGGCGGACACCGGCGGAGTAATTATGATGTGTGAATGGTAGGGATGAATTTTTGAAAGAGAAATCGAGTTATTTGGACAGTTTTACAAAAAGCTCCAAACTTTGAGCACAGAAAGAGATGTAGAAAAGCAAAATAATTAACAATCAAAGGTAAGAAGTAGTATCCATACCTCGATGCCACGGGTAGCAACTGATAGCACAAAGATCGGTCAATAAACGGCTAAAAACTTCCTCCTCCCTCTCTTCCTCCTTGCTCGCGGACTTGGTGGTGGTGAGATATTTTGTTTTTTAGCTATTTATAGGAAAGAGAAAACGCGGGAAAATGAATATTTCGCGATTCTGATTTTTCCTGTACATTCCTCTATGAATTCTAAGTGAGATTCTGGCGACAGAATTCCAAAACTCAAAACATGTTTCTGGGACTTGAATTAAACTGTCCAATGACGGTATGAATCGATTTAATCCAAAAAACTACTTTTTGCAGTTGACGTCGGATGAAGAAACTTCCTTCTGAAGAAAGGTTGCAATCGTCGAAGGAAATAAGACAAAGCGGATGGAAACTTCGTTAGAAGCTCCGAATATAAAAAGTCTTCATCCAGGGTTCATTTAAGGTTCTTGAAATATTAGAAATTATTTTCGTCGGACTTCCGAGAAACGAAACCTATCGTGCGTACAGTCTAGGGTTTCGTGTCGAAACACTAGTCATGGAAAGGATAAAGAGAAATTCTTATATTTGTCTGAAGATTTTGAATTTCGCTTATACAATGCTTATAGAGCAGATTAGTCTTTTACCAACGCTCTCGCCCTAAGGCGGAAGTGAATAAGGTTCGTGTTATAACTTATAACGACTATAGTACTATTCTTAGTCATTGCTTAACTTTCTCCTTCATTAATTCATCCAATTTAGTGAACACCTGTTCAGGTTCCCTTCAAGAAACATCGAAACCTAAGCGTGAATAGGAATTTAATTATTTCATTTTATAACTAAAAACTAGGTCTTACAATACTACCCCCCAAAAAGAAAGTTTCTCCCTCAAAACTTGGGGTTCAGTAAAAAGCTCCGGGTATTGTTCCTTGATCTTTTCCTCTAACTCCCACGTAGCGTCGCTCGTGCCTTTGTTCCAAATGACCTTCACCAGCACAATCTCTTTTCCTCTCAACTGTTTCACCCTTGTATCTCCAATGCTAACTGGCGGCGTCTCAAAAGACAAATCATCCTTCAGCTCTATGTCATCTAGCTCGATGACATGCATCGGGTCCGCAATATACTTCCTCAGTTGTGACACATGGAATACATCGTGAATGTTGGAAAGCAACAGTGGTAGTGCAATCTGATAGGAAACTGGTCATACATGACGAGTGATCTAATAAGGTCCTATAAACTTTGGCGTAAGCTTCCTTGACTTAATCGCTCGACCAACTCTTGTAGTCTGTGTAACTCTCAGGAATACGTGGTCTCTCTCTTCAAACTCTAGGGTTCTGCGCCGCTGATCGGCGTAGCTCTTCTGTCTACTCTAAGTCTTCATCTTCTCTCTGATCTGTTCGATCTTCTCTGTTGTTTGTTGCAGAAGTTCTGGTCCAACTAACAAGTTCTCCCCATCTTGATACCAACACAAAGGGGTTCTACACTTGCGACCATACAAAGCTTCATACAGAGCCATTCATAGGCTCGTATGAAAACTATTGTTGTAAGTGAACTCAATCAGTGGTAGTAGATCATCCCAACTTCCTTTGTTGTCCAGTACACAAGCTTGCAGTAAGTCTTCAAAGGATTGAATAGTTCTCTATGTTTGTCCATCAGTCCGTGGATGATATGCAGAACTAAATCTCAGTTTTGTTCCCAGTGCTCCTTGAAGAGCTCCCCAAAAATGCGAAGTAAACTTCGGATCTCGATTAGAAACAATACTGGTCGGTACTCCATGCATGCGTACAATTTAAGCTACATAGATCTCTGACAACTTCTCCACATTGTAGGTAGTTTGCACAGGTACAAAGTGTGCAGACTTAGTCAATCGGTCTACTATCACCCAAATCGAATCATATCCCTTATGAGTTCTTGGCAAAGCCACCACAAAGTCCATGGATATGCTATTACACTCTTCTATTCTGGCATGTCTAAACTCTATAGCATGCCTGAAGGCTTCTGATGTTCTACCATAGCTTTCTGACATGTCAAACACGCAGCTACATACTCAGCCACTTGTTTCTTCATTCCCGGCCAACAAAAATTTATCTTCAAGTTTTGGTACATCTTTGTCATTCCAGGATGAATCCTCAGCTTGCTCTTGTGACCTTCATCCATGATTAGTCTCCTCAACTCAGGGTTGTTCGGAACACAAACTCTATCTTTACATCGCAGGATGTTGTCATTTCCTACCTTGAATTATGGATCCTTGCCATGAGTCTCTAAATTCCTTTTCTCAAGTAGAAACTCATCTTGTAACTATTGATCTCTGATCTCTTCCATCAATCCACTAGCGATCCTAATCATGCCGAACTTCAGCTTTCCCTCGGACGGTGTCACACCCAAACTCATATCTCGAAACTATTCAAGTAACTCCAGCTCTTTAATCATCATTGACGAGACATGCATCTTCTTGCTCAAGGCATCATCGACTACATTCGCCTTTCAAAGATGATATTGCAGTGTAAACTCGTAGTCCTTGATGAATTCCATCCATCGTCGTTGTCTCATGTTCAGCTCCTTCTGATCAAATAAGTACTTCAAGCTCTTATGATCACTAAGTATGGTGAAAGTACATCCATAAAGTTGGATAGTTAGTCTCCAGATTTTCAACGAAATCACAATTGCAGCTAACTCCAAGTCATGAGTTGGATAGTTTGTCTCATGAATCTCCAGCTGTCTCGAAGCATAAGCCACTACTTTTCGATGTTGCATCAGCACACATCCCAAAGCTTGATGCGAAGCATCACAGTATGCCTCATACGGTTCCTCTGGTTGTGGCAGAACGAGTACATGGGACGTCGTCAAACGTTCCTTCATCGTTTGAAAACTTGTCTCACACGCCTCTGTCCATGCAAAAGGTTGATCCTTCCTCGTAAGTTGAGTCAAAGATCCAACAATCTTGGCAAAGTTCTCGGTGAAACGACGGTAATATCCAGATAAACCCACAAAACTCCTAATCTCAGTCGCTGTCTTCGGCTGTTCCCAAGCTAACACGGTCTCTACCTTCGCTGGATCCACAACTATACCTTCCTTAGAGATCACATGGCCTAAGAACTTAACTTCTTCAAGCCAAAATTCACACTTGGAAGGGTTGGCATATAACTCTTTCTCCCTTAGCACTTGTAACACTTGGCGCAGATACTCCTCATGTTCCTTGGCATCCTTGGAATAAATCAGAATGTCATCAATGAACATGACAACAAACCGATCTAAGAATGTATGGAAGGTTCTGTTCATATAATCCATCAAGATAGCAGGTGCATTTGTCACCCCAAATGGCATCACTAGATACTCATAGTGTCCATAGCGAGTTTTGAACGCAGTCTTCAGTATGTCCTCGGTCTTCACTCTAATCTGATGGTAGCCTGACTTCAAGTTTATCTTTGAGAACACAGCAGCTCCTCGGAGCTGATCCATCAAATGATCAATTCTAGGTAACGGATACCTGTTCTTAACAGTTGCTTTGTTGAGCTGTCGGTAGTCAACACACAATCTAGATCTCTCATCCTTCTTCTCTACCAACAATACTGGCGCTCCCCAAGATGAAACACTTGGTCGAATGAATCACTTTGACAAAAGATCCTCTATCTGAGACTTCAATTCCACTAACTCTGCAGGTGCCATCCGATAAGCTGCAATCTAAATCGGTCTTGTTCCTGGTACGATGTCAACAACAAACTCTACGTCGCGTACATGCGGTAATCCAGGTACATCTCCAAGAAAAACATCAGTGAAATCTTGCACAACTGGAAGTCTATAAACATCTGCGTCCTCCCTACCCTCTAGGTTTAGTAACAAGGAATACTCTTGAGATCCCTCGTTCAAGGAATCACTAATATGATTAGCAGACAAGTACTCGAAAAGATCTGAGTCAGGGAACACCACTTTCTTTCGGCTACAATCCAAAAGACAATGGTAATGGGACAACCAATCCATTCCTAGGATAACATCTAAGTTCCTAAGGGTCAAACATACTACTAGGTTAGCATGAAAGGTCCTACCTCTATATACCACATAACAGTGCATGCATGCGGCATTAACAAGTAAGGTTCTAGCAGGTGTAGTCACCATAAGATCAAAACTCAAAGCAGTAACATGCAGATTCAGTCTGGTTATGCAAAGAGATAAACGAATGTGTTGCACAGAAATCAAAAACTACAGTTAAGAGGTTACCGTAAATCTCGCAATCTCCTCTGATTAGACCATCAACTACTTCAGCTTCCTCACCATCCATGGTGTAAACTCTTGCTTTTGCAGCTATGCGCTTTGCTCTAGCAGTATTAATAGACGGTTCAGTCTTGGGTGTCCTACACTGATTGGCAGTGTGTCCTAGTTTGTTACAATTGTAACACTTGGGCCTCGTGTCTTTGCAAAAATTAGCATAATGCTCCGACTTTCCACAATTGAAACAAGTCACATCCTGGGTTGCGGTCTGATTTCCCGAACCTCCAGCAGTAATAATGTTCAAAGGTTTGTGAAATCCTGTGGTAAACCCTCTCCCCATAGGATACTGATAAGGCTTCTTACTCTTAAATTTACCCCTTCCCAGGTAGTTTTGGGAACCAGACCTCATCGGTCCCCCAGTTCCAACACGGTTCATCATCTTGTTCTTCATCAACTCCACCTTTGTGGCCTTCTCAACTAATGATTGAAAATGCATAATCCCCACTGGCCTCACAGAATCCTCAATATCAGGTCTTAGTCCATTCACGAAACGCTTACACATGTAGCGTTCATCGACATGGTTGTTGAAGAATTGGAAATGTTTGACCAGGGTCTCCAGCTTAGAAGCATATTCCGGTATGGACATGCTCCCATGATGAAGAGTCAGAAACTGTGCCTCCCGCTCATACCGACCGCTGGTTGGGAAGTACTTCTCCAGAAATGCAGTTTGAAAGGAGTTCCAGTTCACTTCTTCATTATTGGCTTCCATGATTCCTCTATTGCCTCTCCACCAGTACTCAGCATCACCAAGCAGCAGATAAGTACCCATGCCTACCTTCGCTCCTTTAGCAGTCTGCAGCACACTGAAAATCTTCTCAATCTCTTGTATCCAAAGATCTGCTTTGTCAGGGTCAGTTCCACCAGTGAACTTAGGTGGATCCTGTCTCCTGAAGTCATTCAGCCCCTTGTTCTGGTCCAGAGTCACCTCTCTCTGACGCTGGTGCTGATCACGTGCTTCATCTGCAGCACGCCTCATAGCGTTGTCATTTGCCTGTGCAGTCACAACTTGGTCCATAGTGGCCATCATCTCAGCTAGTTGGTTAGAGTTCACCATTCTATGTTTGGTTAAACAAACAGTTAGTACTAATCATAAGATAGCATTTAACATAACTATACAATATGATTAAGTAATAACTTCAATCAATTCAAAACGAAAAATCGCTTAGCAGACAATCAAGTTTTACTCTTTGCAGAGTCACACAACCTAGCATTGAAGACCTATTCCCCAAAGACTCCAGAAAGACTCGACAAGCTCTGATACCACAATGTAACATTCCGATTTTCAGGTGTCACTTTCGTAACTCAAAATTAAAATAAAGCAGAAAAGCATGTATTTTTTTTTCGTTTTTCTTTTTAAGTAAAAGACTTTCCAAAGTAAAAGACTTTCGTCAATGATAAGTTTATAAATACAGTTCTCCAAAAGAGTAAGTCAGCCCAAAATGGCCTCTACGAGACCTCCTACGTCCGAAAAACTCTTTATGATCCTCATGGAAGAGAACCACACAAAAAGCTAATAGTCGGGGACCTACCCTGCCCCAAAATGAGAAATGACAATTAGAGCTAAGACACGACACCTACTCTAACCACCTGAGGAAGCGTGTCCCTCAACACTCCTCCTCCTCCTCCTCACAAGCATAGTCATCATCAGTTTCAGAATCCAAGACGATCAACTCTCTATCCACATCTATGACCTCTCTCCTCACTGTCCGAGTCACTGACCTGGAAACCCTTGTCTCCGCATCCACCACGCTGATGAGCACATCCCCCTCCATCACGTGGACCTAGAACAAGGGTACCACGCGATAGCCATGAGAGGAAGTAGATGCCCTAAAGCGAATGGTAGTAGAAGTCTCAAGCACCTCCTTTGGCTCAACAGGCCTAGAAGAAGATGTGGCGTCCGAATGGTCAGCGGAGGCAGGAGAACTCGATCCATATGATGCTCCATCAGCAACCTCATCCCCAGAAGGATCCTCATCGTCAAACGACGGCGGTGGTGGTGCTCCAGTAACAGGTCCACAATGCACAGTAGGTGGCAGGTTAAAGTTCACCGAGTAGCGTCGCAACACTCCTTTAGTCAAATGCCCAAACTCATCGATCCTTTCCTCCATGATCTTCCCCATATAGATTGCCCGGTGACTGGAGGGGTCAGTCACCCATGCGGCGGGGCTAGTCCGATCCAACATCTCATATCTGGTCTCCCCCGAGGGGTGAACCAACGTAAACCAATCCGCCATCGACATCTGGCAGCAGGGTGACCGCCCAAACACAAACATACATACAAAGCCACATAGGTAAAGTATACAGGAATAGATATTTAGGTTCAATAGGCTTATCATAGCATGTAAGTATCATATTCTCAAAATGAAATACCAATACACAAATATTGACAACTCAACCAGTTATCAAGTAAAATAACAATGTTTAACAACATCAAATCATCAAGTCATAAATGTATGATGATATGCAATGACATGCTGCAAGAAATGCTCCGAATATATGGGCTTCAACAGTCAAACCTAACAATGTCCTAGTGTTTAACCATTTCCGCTCAGGCGTCTCTTACACCAGATAAAAGGTAGTCAGATTAGCCGTAACCTGCAGGTCAGCCATTTCCGTCTGCTACTAAGAAACACTCTAAGTGTTCTTATGTGAATACCTGATCTTATGATCATTTTTGGATTCACCGAGGTCTGACATCCCATCGCATTTAACCTCAAAATGTATGCATGATGCAATATGGTTAGCCAAACAACGTATTGACCTCACCCGTCAACGTGTTCTTGCTAATATATTGTCTCTAAAAATACCCTAAGGTAAATGTCGATTCTGCGACAAAAATGAAATCAAATAACAAAAGAGTGCAAACACCCTTGATGACTTCTTGAGTCATCTGACACATCCATCAGATGGTCAAAAACTGCTCAGCGAGCAAAAGAGTTCCAAAGTACTTAGAAACTTATTAGTTTCCTAGCTTATCCTTTAGATAGCCGAACAACAAACAGCTCATCGAGCAAAAGAGTACCAACGTACTTAGAAACTTACTAGTTTCCCTGGCTTATGCTTTAGATAGCCAAACCTCAAACTGCTCATTGAGCAATGTGCCAAAGCACACACGGTTTCCCCAAAACTTGGATTCGACGACCCTTTTCTTTTTCCAAAACTTATTTCCAAGCCCTAAGCTTCCTTCAGAGATTGTTATCATTATCTTAAAGTGTTCCGATGTTGTTTAGTGTATTATGAATTATGTTTGTAAAATAGTTTCCATTTGTTGTTACTTTTTTGGTTGTCTTGCATTTTTTCCAAAACAACCTGATGTCGAAGCAGAGGCTGTGACATCTGCATTCATGTAGCATAGGACATCAGTCCTTGACTTGGAGTGCTTATGTGTGCCTTGGAAATCTGCTGAAGATTTTTGTGTAGTTACTTACGGTTTAAGTAGCTGATTTATGGTTGACTAATGCGGTCTGGTTTAATTGTTGGAATAATCTCTGATTAAGGGATTGATTCCTATTGTGTTTATGATGATTGACTTGTGAATGCAATCAACATTTATAGAAGATTGCGTTCTGATTTGTTGCTGTTGGACTACTGCTTCAACTCTTGGAAAAACCTAGTGTGGCTGCTGAAGTATATATATGTGAAGACCTAAAACGTGAAGACAACTGAAGCTATCGAGTGAAATAGATCAAGTGTTTTAGGGTTTTGTTTTTTGTGCTAGTCCTTGTGAACTCACCTTGCTCATTGATTCTATAAGGCAAGGTTGAGTTCTGTGTTCTTGAGTGTTAAAACTCTACTTGTTGTTGTTCTTACCAATCACTGTGGCAGTGGTTGAGAGAACGTGAGAGGGGCTCTCATACCTAGGTCGATATACTAGGTAGAAATACACTGGGTAGATTAGGAAGAGAACTATGAGTTGTGGGTTCATGAGTGTCTGTAGTTCCTGAATCTTGAGATAGTGGATTTCCTTTCTTGGGTGCAAACCCTCCAGACGTAGGTGAAGTTTCACCGAACTGGGTTAACAACTTTGGTGTTGTGTCTTGTTTATTTTATGCTTTTACTCCTTACTGTTGTACGATTGTTAAAGCAGTTGCCTAAGCATCGCATAAGACATCTGCCATACGGGAACTAGAATTTCACCATTTCTTTTTGTCTCTTAGCTCTATAAGTTTAAAAGATCTCATCATCCCAAATGACTCCTCCTTAAGAAGGTCTAGATCCATTAAAAACATAAAGGGTCGAACCTCGGTTCGCCCCATCAAACATTCTCTCAAAATCTCGTCACTAGTATGGCATAACTTCTCGTTTCCCCACGTTCAACAGATATATGTATAATCGCACAGTATAGTTAGTACAATCCAACAAAACATGAGCACATATATCAACACATCCTATGATTAACCACTTAGCACGTATATAGCATGTGAATCAATCATCAACAATCATAACAATAATCAAGCAACAACACATATGTCGGTCGAAGCCCTAGAAAACGGAGACACACGTCTCTATTGATTAACAACGATCGAAGCCTCAGAAAACATTTTCCAGATCAACTTAATCAATCATAAGCATAAACAATAAGCAAGTCGAAGTTATCGACGCCTAAGTCATTATCTAGCAAAGTAAGTTTCCCTCACCTCTGGGTCGTTCACCGTGACTCGGCAGGGTTCCTTCACTCACTTCTCCTAAAGCTCCAAAGATTTCCTCAATCGAACCTTTTGACCAAACATAACAGAATTCAATCAAAATAAGTCAGTATTAACCAAACAATATTTACTAATGTTAGACGAAGCCCCTTGGAGGCTCTCGGCCGTGCACTATATATAGTGTTCCGGCGCTTTTTCTTCGATCAAACTTGATTCCTAGGTTTTCATGGGTCGTATCTAGGGTAAATTAAAGCTCGAAAAAATTATCGGGTCGAAAACTAAAATAGGGATAGTTTGGTCAAGGATTTTAGATAAGAAATTCAAAGTTGTAATTTTGAAAAATAAAGTTGATGAGGTTGTTAACAACGACGTTTATAGCAACTAATCCTACTGACGCTAAGCTAAGTCGAGAGTTTTTGATCCAAAAAGAAAACCCTCAGAGTAAAAATGGGTATTTGGACAGTTTTCAATCCCTACGACGATCCGGCGTGAATCAGCTGACATCGGCGGAGTAATTATGATGTGTGAATGGTAGGGATGAAGTTTTGAAATAGAAATCGAGTTACTTGGACATTTCTACAAAAAGCTCAAAACTTTGAGAACAGAAATAGGTGTAGAAAAGTAACAGAATTGGCGATCAAAGGTAAGAAGTAGTATCCATACCACGATGCCAACGCGTAGCAACTGACAGCACGACAATCGTTTAAGAAACGGCGAAAAATTTCTCCTCCCTCTCTTCCTCCTTGCTCGCGGCCTTGGTGGTGGTGAATGGTGAGATATTTTGTTTTTTTTTAGCTATTTATAGGAAAGAGAAAACGCAGGAAAATGTATATTTCACGATTCCGATTTTTCCTGTACATTCCTCTGTGAATTCTAAGTGAGATTCTAGCGACAGAATTCTAGAACTCAAAACAGGTTTCTGAGATTTGAAGTAAACGATCCAATAACAGTATGAATCGACTTAACCCGAAAAACTACTTTTTGCAGTTGACGTCGGATGAAGAAACTTCCTTCTGAAGAAAGGTTTCAATCGTCGAAGGAAATAAGATAGTGCGGATGGAAACTTCGTTAGAAGCTCCGAATAGAAAAATTCTTCATCCAGGATTCATTTTAAGGTTCTTGAAACATTAGAATTTAGTTTCGTCGGACTTCCGAGAAATGAAACCTATCGTGCGTATTGTAAGACCCGGTTTTGGGGCATACTATTTTAATAATAATGTTGAATAATATTCTGTGAGCTATTTGTGTTATATGTGATACTAATGCCTTTAGAAATAGAAATTATTTTATTAGGGACATTATTAGACCTTAATAATATCTACATGACGATGTACTCCTCATTACGATCGTTTTGACTGTAATATTGCTAGGGTTATTTTCCGACGACTTTTAGGTTAAAATCGGCCCGACAACGACGATGAGTTGGCGAATCAAGTCGGCGAGGACAGTTTCGTGGGCCACACCTTACGGGGAGGTTCTGGGCATGGTTTCAAGAATATTCCATGAAGGAATATTGCTTTGTTTTATTTTTGGAGGTTTTATTTAAATAAAATAGGCTTTTATTTAGATAAAATGTATTTAATTATTTTAAACCTGTGGTTTATTAAATAAATAATTTTGTAAATATTTTTGGAGCCTTAATGAAGGCTTGGTCGAATTTTTGAAGATGAAAAAGATGAAGAGGTTTTGAAATTCAAATTTGGGGTTTTATGGTGCATTAAGAGGGAAAACATGGTGGTTAATGCACTTAATCACATGTCTTTGACTTGGTTTTGTGTTACATGAGTTTTTGAGTGAAAAATCTGAAGAGAAGGACGGAATGGGCGGCCAAGAGGTGTGGGGAAGAAAGGTGAGGATTTTTTTAATGTTTTAAGGTGATTTATGGTGTTTATGGAGAAGGAGAAAATCAAGGGTTTGATTCCTTTGACTCTCATTGAATGGGGGACTTGAGTGGGAGATTTTAAAACCTTAAAGGGCCTTGGCAAATCTGATTTAAAGAATTAAGGATTGGATTTTGAACTTTCAAGAGTTTTGGTTTTAATTGGATTGAGTTGGGCTTGGGTAAAATTTGGTGGAAAACCCTAACCCTATAGTATAGCCGCCGGTTTTGTTAAAGAGAGAGACGGAGGATTTTCTTTTTTTCATTATAACAAAAGCTGAACTAGGAAGGCATCCATTCTCTTGTGTTTCACGTGAAACTTCAGCAAGAGAAGAAAGAGCTTTTGAGAGAAAAGAGGAGAGAGGTCGAGAGAAAGAGAGAGCAAAGCAAGGAAGAAGAAGGAGATTCATGAGAAGCAAGGCTAGGGAGGAGAGTTTATCATCTTCTTCAAACCATACGAGATTCGTGAGAAGCAAGGCTAGGGAGGAGAGTTGATCATCTTCTTCAAAACATTCATCTTTTCTTTCAAAACTCTAGGCCAAGGTGAGGGCTTTTCCGGTCTTGGGTAGAGTCTAGGTTATGTGGTGCATGTTTTTGTTTGAATTCATGAAAAGCTTTCTTGTGATGATGTTTTGTCATCTCTCTAATATGTGAAACTTTGTATTGATCAAGTAGAGTCCTTTTGAACATGTTTTAGGGCCAAGGTTCTGTTTTTACCTTCTCTTAAGGTTGATGCCATGATCTATGAAATTCTTAGATGAAATCATGCTATACTTGATGAATATGTTTGGATCTATGTGATAGTCTATAACATGTGTTTTAGAATGAGTTATTTGATGATCCGCATTTTTCATGTATTGTACGATTAAGCATGATAACAAGATTTGATGATGCTCTAGATATGGTGACCGAAACCCTAGTTTGTTAGGGTTAGGCGTGTAAGGCCCTAAGTTCAATTTGGAACAATTTTATGAAAGTTTGAATAAAATTGGAGTTTTAGCTAATGTTTGATAACTGGCAGATTAGAACTGTCAACTTGTGCGAATTTTTAGAGGGTCTTAACGACTTCATTTGGGAAAACGTCCTTCCTGAGAGTTGTAGCCCTTTAAGTCTAGAAAATTCTCGAAGTGGAATCAGGTCATTCCGACCTCTGTAGCTCGAGATATTCGCATTTTAGTGATTGTCGTTCAGGCTGTACTGTACCAGCGAACTAATTGAGGTGTTTTTATTTTAATTCCGATTTTGCTTCTGTTTTTACATAAAAGGACTTGGTTTTTAATTGAGTTTAGACCAGATTAAGAGCTAAATTGATGGGTCAAGGGTTTGGGCATGGTTCGGGCTTGAAAAGAAAATTGAAACCCTAGCCCACTAGGTTGTGTGTGTTGCGGGTTCAAGAGGGGTAGAGGGGGGGAAACTTGTTTCTTTTCTCCATATCAGAAACAGAAACCTAGAGCACTCTTTACGTAAAGAAAACAGAAGAGAAAAGAGTGAGAGAACCACCCCTGGTACCCTTAGCCGCCGCCGACCAAGCCACCACCGCCACCTTGTGCGCGCGAGAGAGAGAGAGAGGGAGGCCTGCGAGAGAGAGAGAGCTCGAGTAGGAGGGAAGAGAGGGACGTGGACAGCAAGCAACTGAGATCTGAACCTGCATCTTTTCTCTTTTTCAGACCAAGAACCCAAGGTAAGGGCGGGTCCTAGGAATGGGTAGGTTCTTTAGGGAATATGCCATGAATTGCCATGAGAAACAACTTGAGTTTGTACTGTTTTTGCATGATTTCTTGTACATGCTTGCTTGCTGGAATTTTTCTCTTGAACAGCCACGATTATGATCCTCAACGTGGTTTATGATCTGAGTCTATGATTCTATGCGAGTTGCCATGATATTTGTTAAGTTTTGTGCTGTTTTACACTTGTTATAACATGATCCTTGCTAAATGTTTGGTTCTGAAATTTTGAGTGGATATTTGGGTTGTTGGGGCTGTACCATGATTGCCATGATCAAGGGGGAAGGAAGGAAAATTATTTTGAAAACCATAGAGCCATGGGAGGGTTCGGCCGAACCCTAATTCTTGGGGGTTCGGTGGATTTTCCTTCCGTCTTGATGGTGGAAGTCGTGTGGTACCTTGCCGTTGAAGTTGCTATGATATGTTATGCATAAGTGAATGTTGATGCGTTCCTTTACTCGGGTTATATGTAATTTCTCAGTTAATGGTTCAAGGGTCGCTCACCTAGTCGTAATTCCCTTGTAACCTGTGAATGTTGTGTTGTGAAGGTTGTTGTATAAAGAGGATAATAAGACTCTAGGCTAACTTTAGAGACTTAAACCAAGAGAAACGTGTAATGAACTTGCTTGCAAGTAAATGAGAATAATTTGGACATAGGTCAGGTAGACTATGGTCCATGAGAACGATGGACTTGCACGCGAGGGAGATTTGTGGATCAGTGGATCCTCGTGATTTGGTTGACTGCGGTCACCGTGAGATTTTTGTGAAGTATTGCAGCTTCACGTGTTGTACATCTGCGGATGTATGTGATTGGCCATGGAAGTTTTGGTGGGTTGTGTGAAGTGAGGTTCCGTTCGATGATCTACTAACTATAGGAACCCTAATGTGAAAGGATTAATTATTTAATTTGGAAGTTGAAACATTATATTTATCTTGCTATGTGTTTTTCTTTTAGACCTGACCCTGCTTTTTGTGTTATGTGTTATTTGGGGGAGGGGGGGTAGATGACGTCCACGACGACGACGCACGTCCATCACTAGACACTAAGACTTGATAGTCAGCTTGACGATCGGGCCTGGAGAGCCGACTCCTCCGGGACTCGAAAAGTCTATGTCGGGGATGTGAGCTTCATGGGGATGGACAGGGACGGAAACTTGGTGGAGGTCCGAACGATTGAAGGGGGAGTCATTGATATGCCCTATCCGCCTGCTAGATTCCACCAACTTGAGAACGAGGGATTCGGGGAGTCGCCAGCTGAGTTCGTGCCCTGTGACGAGTCTGATGCTTCAGTTACGGGACCACGTCGATATGGTGGAGGCGCACGGTGGATACACAACAACTTGGTTGGACCAAGACCAAGAAAGAGAAGACAGGCTGTTGAGGACGAGAAACCAAAGGACGACCCTGCAGAGCGACCGGGACAGTGATGGCATGACTGGGGGGCCCTATGAGAGCGAGCATTCATTTTAGAACCTTACTTTAATTTTTGTTAAGCTTTATGGAAACTTTGATTATTTGATGTACACAGTTTACTTTCACCGTGGTTTTTCCACACTTGGGTGTGGACACGGCATTTCTTTTATTTACAGTTGGTTTTATGACAGTGATAGATTATGTTCGAATCCGTTCATGAATTTAATTCAAACCATTTTTCGTTAATCCGCTATTTCTGGTTAAAGTTGTAAATCGGAGGAACATTAATGAGGTTTCTAAAACGTGGTATTCAAGAGTTTTCTAAGGAGAAAATGATCTTTTATCACCTAATCAAGATAAGTAATGAAATCGGCGAAAATTAATTGTGAAGGTTGGTTACTGTGTGACACTCGAGAAATCGGGGCATTACAAGGCGCATGTAACTTTCTTTTGTCTATGGATGCATGTGTTGATGTTAGTTGCTGGACTTTGTACTTGATATGTGAAGAAGCATGTTGCCATGATTACTTGATTGAGTTGATGATGCTTGGGCTGAACCCTAATGGCTCTTTGGGGTTAGGTGTTGACTATGTTTAATGATGAGAGCTTATTGATAATTTTTCTACTTCTGTGAGGAATGGGACAAAACTCTAAACCTCTTGATGACCATGATGTGCATGACAACTCATTAAGTTACCTCTATATAGTGATATTAGTAACTAAACCTAGAGATGTGAACTTCGCTTGCAAGTAGTGAATGTGTATGGCTATAGTGCTAGGGTATAGGCTATGGACCATGAGAATGATGATGTCTGTGGCGTCCCCTTCCTTAAGTGACGAGTTCTCCCTAACTCCATCGCTTAGGAGTGAGCACGCTACGTGAAATAGTGAACCTTTTTTTTTCTACTTAGGGTTTCCTCATTAGGTCGGGATCGCAAGAGTAAAGAGTACTCGAGCGTTTCCCTTAACATCCCCAGGCATTTCGACCTCCTAACTTAAGACTACGGGAATAACGATATAAATCACACAAATCATACATAGCATGGATAGTTGGTGGACGGATCCACCGCATAAGTCTACAGATAAGAAGACAACACATAAAGAGGACACATTGCCCTCAAACACATAGTCTGGTACAGGTAATCAGAATACAGAAACAAAACATAAATCATCATCATCATCATCATCAGAAACTCGGACCATATGGCTTCATCCCCTCGGATCTTCCTCCTCCGGATCCTCCTCACTGACTCCCCCGCTGGCTGCTGGCACTGACCCTGGCTCTGTTGTCGGACCCTGCTCTGACTCCCTGACTCCGGACGCCTCCCCTCTCCGAAATCTGCGACGGTAAATCCTGGCATCTCGGGAGAATCTAGGGGATCTCACTCGCTTGCGGGCTGTGACCCGAAAGCAAGACAAGTTCCTCCGGGGTGGAGGAGATCCCATAGACTTCTGGGTCTGCGGAACTCTCTGATCTGGGGATCCCGGTGGGCTCACCACGATGACTGGTACTGCTGGGATAGGCTCTCCGGTCTCCATAGGCTCGCCTGCCTGTGGATATGGCACCTGTGGACTGCCTGGACTCCGCGGACCAACATGCTCAGCGTGGGTCGGTAGGAAGAATGAGAACACCATCGGGAGTGTCACTGGGAAACCGATGTGTCCTGCTCCTGGATCCCTGCACCACAAAATTGTGAGTCCCTGATAAAAGCAGTATCCGGTAACTGGGTCAACATGCCAGCCAGCACGGGACGGGAAATCAGCGTGGATCGCGAGGACTGGAGGGAAGCTCATTGTCACACCTATTATATGCTTTTATAAAAATCAGCGCAAGGGTAAGTCATATATGCGACTTGCACAATAATACACATCAGATAAGATAAGCGTTAAAACATAAGCCAACATATCATTAGTCACACACATGTTAACAAACACAAGTAATAATGCAATATGGCTAAATCAACCTTATTCCTCCGTCCTTCGAATTGAATTCTCTCACTACTTCGTAGGAAATGGTGAGTTCATCGCCAACCTTTTTATTATTTTATTTATCATGTGATGAGTATAATTTAAGGGCCCGAAGCTATTGCTTCGTTATCTTCGGAAAGTCGTCTCGGGAACATGGACACTGTAAGGCCCGAGTTTTTAAGTTTATGCTAAGTGAATAAACTTCTTATTCACGATTAGGGTTGATGTAATGTGAAGGGAAACCTGAACGAAAGTTTATTAAATGAAATATATTTATGAAGGAGAAAGTTCAGGAAAAGTTCAAGGATTTCATTATGATCGATAAAAGTTAAAGCACGATCGTTACACGCTTAAACCTAGGTCAGAAACCCTAGTATATAGCTAATTTTCACTTTTAGGCACGATGGCAGTTAATTCCAAAAATCTTCAGAGAAATGTTAGAACTTCTCTTTTTCCATATATCACGATCGTCTCGAGGCGAAACTCTAGGATCTACGAACGTCCGATTCCAATCATCGGAAGTTTGCCGAAAATGAAACCCTGGTATTTCAAAACCCTAGAATCACCCGACTATGGGGACTTTATCTATTCAGAGCTTCAAATGAATATTCTACACGCGTACACCCATTTCTCTTGATGATTTCAATCTTTCTTCCGAAGGAAGTTTTCTATTCCGACATTCGATGCAAAAAGCAACTTATCGGGTAAAATAGTTTTATACCGACTATGCATTAGTTGCCAAAAATACAAGGAGACCTCTTTATAGTTTTGGAATTCTGTTGCCAAAACATATCTATTAATTCACGGAGAATGACGCCGGAAAAATCAGATTCGCGAAACTTTCTTTTTCCCGCGAATTTCCAACCTTTATATATAGCAAAGAAAGGAAGAAAAACTCAAATTCTCCTCCATTTTCTCTCTTCAAACCCGCGGCCAAGAACAAGGAAGAAGGAAGAAGAGTTTTTGTTCAAACCTTGCTTTATCGTCGATCAATCAGTTGCTGCTTCAAGGCTTCGAGGTATAGTCGCTAATCCTTACCTCTGATCGCTTTTTCCATAGCTTTTCTGTAGAGTTTTCTGAGTGGATAGTTTATGGGTTTTTGCAAAACTATCCTGAATCTTTCATTTCTGATTCTAAACCTCTTCCTTATGCGCCCAAGATCACTTCTGCCGGGTTAGATTTTCCGTTATGTCGCCGGAATTCCGCCGGAATCGATTTGAACCTAAAATACCCATTTTTGGAGTTTTTGGTGTAAAGCTTCAACCTTTAGGCTGAAAACTATCACCTTAGCTTAGTGCTAGTAGGATTAGTTGTCATAAACGTCGTTGGTGACGTCCCTGCAAAATTTTATTTTTGGGATTTCAGTTTTGAAAATCCTAAGTTAAAAATCATGACCAAAATACCCCTGCGACAGTTTTCGATCCGATAATTTTTCCGAGTTCAGAATACCCTTAGTTACGGCTTATGAAAGCATAGGAACCAAGTTTGATCGAAGAAAAATCGAGCCCCTTAATTGTGAAAAGTGGCCGAGCCTATTAGAGGGGGAGGAGGAAATTTCCTTTTCCGAAAACTTGTCCTTTCGCGCTAGTTTATCGTACCTTAGGGTATAGATTACTTCGAGTAACCTTAGTAAGTATCGATAGCTTAGTTTTCGATAGATTCTTATAGTATTCTGTGATTTTATTGTAAAGGTGCTTTTGAGGATTTCTCTGAGGAACAACACTTTGAGTGCGAGGAAGCGCTTGACGATCATACTGGAGAACCTTCAGGTGAGGGCTTCTCACTGAATCTCTAGTTAATGCTTAGGGTCGATGTTTCGACATTGTTTACTGTTTATGCACTGGAATTGTGTGTGATTGGAAAATGTTTTCTGAGGCTTCGGCTGACAATGTAGATGATTCATCTACTGAATGTTTTTGAGATTGACTTACATGCTATGTGCTATGTGGGTAATCTAGGATGTGTGGTGCATGCTTTATATGCTAAGTGCTAAGTGTTTATGATGCGATTTATTGATATATGACATGTTGTTGATTGTGATGATTTAAATATGCTCTGTACTGGAATCTGAGATTCTGAATGGTGAGAATAGCGGGCAGGTCATGCCGATTTTATTTTGAGAGTTTTGAGAAAGTTTGATAGGACGAACGAGGTTCGGGCCTTAATTTTGTTTAGTGGATCGAGACCTCCTCTGGAAGCGACTTGGGATTGGGAGATCCTGCAAATGTTTAAGACTTGCGATAAGACAAAATGGAATCTATTTTATAAAGAAAATTCATAAGACCTTAAATAACCTCAAAATCTTTAAGTAATGATAACAATCTCGAAGGAAGGCATTGGAAGTCAAATCATAGTTTTGGAAAAACGAGGAGTGTCGTCGGATCCAAGTGTTGAGGAGTTTGGTAAGTTCTGAGTATGTTGGTACTTTTTCGCTCGTTGAGCAATTTGTTAGCCATCCAAGGGATGAGCCGAGAAGCTTCACTGAGGCGTGAGACCTTGTGAATGCGGGATACTCCACTGAGGCGTGAGACCTTGTGGAAAGCATGGAACTCCATTGAGGCGTGAGACCTTGTGAGAGCATGAAACTTCACTGAAGCGTGAGACTTCGTGAGAGTATTGATGACCCGAAGAGTCATCGTGAGTGGTTGCACTCGTTTTATGATTATTGTATTTTGTCGCAGAATCGACTTTACCTTAGGGTAAGCTTTTAGAGACATTAATTTAGTTAGAACACGTGGCGACGTGTCGAGTGAGGTCGGAGACGTTGTTTGGCTAATCACTGCATTGCATGCACTCATTAAGTGGTTTAAACACGGCGAGATACCGGACCACGGCGGATTCCAAAATTGGTTATAAGACCAGGATTTCCGCGTAAGAGCGCTGCTAGGTGACTCTTAGTAGCAGACCGAAATGGCAGGCCTTCGGGTTTTATGCTGATCTGACTACATGATGATGTGGGAGTAAGAGGTATCACGGGCCGAAATGGCACCACCGTGGCTGGTGAAGGGCTGATCCGATGATGTCCATCCGTTCCGGATTGCATATTGGTTGACTGGGTTAACCTGCATTGCATATCATGCAACATACATACTAATTTAGTTGTTGAGTGTGATTGTTATTTGTCAATCCTATTTGGAACATGCTATTTGTTATTGTTGTCATTTACATTCGATATGGAACATGCAACCCTAGGAATGACATCTCTAGTTATAAGCCTAAGTGGCTATTTATTACCTGTACCTATTGGGTTTATTATCTACATAGTTCTTTAGAGTTGACCCTCGCGTCTTCTGTGTGTGTTTTGGCGGACAACGCCTTTTGTCAGATGAATATTGCGGATTGGTTCACCATGGTCCACCCTTCGGGGGGGATTAGGTATGAGATGATCGATCAGGACGACCCCGGGTCGTGGGTGGTTGAACCCGCGAGCCATCGAGCGACGTATTCGGGGCGCATCATGGAGGACCACGTGGACAGTGGAGGACTCTTGAGGTCAGGAGTGTTGAGGCGATGCTCTATCAGCTTCAACTTGCCACCGGGCGTTCACTGCGGACCAGGATTCGGAGGAGCACCGCCGCCACCGTCATCTTCAGAGGAGGAGGATCCCTCAGAGGAGATTCCAGTGGGAGTGCCTTCGGCAGGGTCTAGTGCACCCTCCGTTGCGATCATTGATGATCAGGGTTCGGGCCCTAAGCCCGTGAGTCCAGCATCGGAGCGCACTGCGGTTGCGAGGGGAGGACGGATAGGGTTAGTAGACTTGGTCGTTCTGGATTCTGATTCAGACGACGATCATGCTAGCACATAGTTTGAGTGTTGGTATGAGCTCCTCGAGTTAGGATTAGTGTAGGAGTAGAGTTTTAGCTCTGACAGTCTTGCTTCATTTGTTACTTAGGGGACAGGGTAGATCCGCCTATAGCTTTTTGTGTGGTTTCCTTACGGGAATCACAGAGAGTTGGTTGGACTTAGGAGGTCTTATTTTCAGGCCATTGGGTCAGCTGATTCTCAGTTTTGAGGGATGGTGTTGCGGGCACTTCACCCTTTTCTTTTGGTTTGTATATATTGCCTTCGGGCGTTACACTTTTCCTTCCGTCACTGGAGGTTTACTCGTGACGAGGTTACTACTACAGCGGGGGCTGTTTATATATTGTATATTAGTTCTGATTTTTGTTATTGTTGGGTTTTATTTAATTCCGTCTTGTCTTAGTTATTATTATAAAAAAAAAAATATTCACGTTTTTCCGCATTAAGTTTATTTTGGTTACTAAAGTGACGCCACCGAAATCGGGGTGTTACATTGTGGTATCAGAGCACGGTCGAGTCTTTCGGGAGTTGTTGGGGAATAGGTCTTCTGTGCTAGGTTGTGTGACTCTGCAAAGAGTGAAAAATTGATTGTCTGCAAGCGATTTTTCGCTTAAAAATTGATTGAAGTTATTGCTTACTCATATTGTATAGTGATGCTAGATGCTATCTTATGATGAGTACTGACTGTTTGCTTCCTTTAACAGAACATGGTGAACACTAATCAATTAGCGGAGATGATGGCCACTATGGCCCAAGCGGTAACAGCGCAGGCCCAAGCGGTAACAGCACAGGCAAATGATAATGCCATGAGGCGTGCTACTGAAGAAGCACGTGAACAGCATCAACGTCAGAGAGAGATAACTCTGGACCAGAACAAAGGCCTCAATGACTTCAGGAGGCAAAACCCACCAAAGTTCTCTGGTGGTACTGACCCAGACGCAGCGGATCTCTGGATCCAGGAAATCGAGAAGATTTTCGGCGTTCTGCAGACTGTAGAGGGTGCCAAGGTGGGCATGGCGACTTATCTTCTGCTGGGAGATGCTGAATACTGGTGGAAGGGCACCAGGGGGATCATGGAAGCTAACCATGAAGAGATCAACTGGAACTCTTTCCGGGACGCATTCTTGGAGAAATACTTTCCAACAAGTGCTCGGGACGAGCGGGAGTCACAGTTTCTGACCCTCCGTCAGGGGGTTATGTCGGTGCCGGAATTTGCTTCGAAGCTGGAATCCTTGGCGAACCATTTCCAATTCTTTCATGACCACGTGAACGAGCGCTACATGTGCAAGCGTTTCGTTAATGGACTGAGGCCGGATATTGAGGACTCAGTGAGGCCACTGGGAATCATGCGATTCCAATCATTGGTGGAGAAAGCCACTGAAGTGGAGCTGATGAAGAACCGGAGGGTGAACCGGGCTGGAACTGGAGGGCCGATGAGGTCGGGCTCCCAGAATAATCAGAACAGGGGAAGGTTTCAGAACAGGAGGTCGTATCAGCGTCCTGCTGGTAGAGGGTTTGCCTCGGGATCTTACAGGCCCATGATGGGTGCTGCTGGTGGTTCTGGAGGTCAGACTCAGAACAGGGAGCTGACTTGCTACAAGTGTGGGAGGCCGGGGCACTATGCTCGCGATTGTCCCGACACGAGACCCCAATGCTTCAATTGTCAAAAACCGGGGCACACTGCTGCACAGTGCAGGCTACCAAAGGCGGAACCAACCGTCAACACTGCTAGAGGAAAGCGTCCTGCTGCGAAGGCGAGAGTCTACACCATGGATGGTGAAGATGCTGAGGGAGTCGATGGACTGATTAGAGGCGACTGCGGGATTGACGGTAATCTTCTATCCGTACTTTTTGATTCCGGTGCAACGCATTCTTTTATCTCTAGAGAGTGTGCGATCAGATTAAGACTTCCTATTACTGCTTTGAGCTTCGATCTGATAGTTGCTACTCCTGCCAAGACTCTACTTGCTAATTCAGCATGCATGTATTGTCCGATAACATACAACAATAGGATCTACCATGCTAACCTAGTATGCCTAACTCTTAAGAACCTAGATGTTATCCTAGGAATGGATTGGTTGTCCCGCTATCATTGTCTTTTGGACTGCAACCGAAAGAGAGTGGTATTCCCTGATTCGGATCTTTCCGAGTATCTATCTGCCAATCACATCAGCGTCGCTTTGAACGAGGGATCTCAGGAGTATTCTGTTTTGCTAAGCTTGGAGAGCAAAGGGAACCCAGAAGTTGGCAGTATTCCAGTGGTGAAAGAATTCACGGATGTTTTTCCTGGCGATGTACCTGGATTGCCGCCTGTGCGCGACATTGAGTTTGCTATAGACATCGTACCGGGAACAGGGCCGATTTCGATTGCACCATATCGTATGGCACCTGCGGAGCTAGTGGAATTGAAGTCCCAACTCGAAGATCTTCTGTCGAAGGGATTCATACGACCAAGCGTTTCACCTTGGGGAGCGCCAGTCTTATTGGTGAAGAAGAAGGACGGGAAGTCGAGATTATGTGTCGACTACCGACAATTGAACAAGGTAACCGTCAAGAATAGGTATCCGTTACCTAGGATTGATGATTTGATGGATCAACTACGAGGAGCTACAATATTCTCGAAGATCGACCTGAAGTCGGGTTATCATCAAATCAGGGTCAAGACCGAGGATATCCAGAAGACGGCATTCAGAACCCGTTATGGACACTATGAGTACTTAGTGATGCCATTTGGGGTGACAAATGCGCCGGCAATATTCATGGCTTACATGAATATGACTTTCCATACATTCCTGGATCGATTCGTCGTGGTGTTTATCGACGACATTCTGATCTATTCAAAGAATGCTGAAGACCATGAGGAGCACTTGCGACAAGTTTTACAAGTGCTGAGGGAGAAGGAGTTGTATGCCAATCCTTCTAAGTGCGAATTTTGGCTCAAAGAGGTAAAATTCTTAGGCCATGTGATCTCTAAGGAGGGGATAGCTGTGGATCCAGCAAAGGTAGAGACCGTATTGTCATGGGAACGGCCAAAGACAGTGACTGAGATCAGAAGTTTTGTCGGTTTAGCGGGATACTATCGTCGCTTTATCGAGAATTTCGCGAAGATTGTTGGACCGTTGACTCAACTGACGAGGAAGGACCAACCTTTTGCATGGACTGAAGCGTGCGAGACTAGCTTTCAGACGATGAAGGAACGGTTGACGACGTCACCTGTACTCGTCTTACCGCAACCGGAAGAACCTTATGAGGTATACTGTGATGCTTCGCATCAAGGTTTGGGATGTGTGCTGATGCAACATCGGAAGGTGGTTGCTTATGCTTCAAGACAACTGAAGGTGCATGAGAAGAATTATCCGACTCATGACTTGGAACTAGCTGCAATCGTATTTGCGCTGAAGATTTGGAGACATCACTTATATGGATGCAATTTCACCATATTCAGTGATCATAAGAGCTTGAAGTACTTGTTTGAGCAGAAGGAGCTGAACATGAGGCAGCGCCGGTGGATGGAATTTCTCAAAGATTACGAGTTCACTCTGCAATATCATCCTGGAAAGGCGAATGTTGTTGCTGATGCCATGAGCAGGAAGATGCACATCTCGTCGATGATGGTGAAGGAGCTGCAGCTGTTAGAGCAATTTCGAGATTTGAGCTTGGATGTGCCAGAATGGAAATGGGATAGCATATCGATGGATTTCGTGGTAGCTTTGCCAAGAACTCAGAAGGGATACGATTCTATTTGGGTAATCGTGGATCGACTGACTAAGTCGGCTCATTTCGTACCGGTGAGGACTACATATAACGTGGAGAAACTATCAGAGTTATATATAGCGGAGATTGTACGACTTCACGGAGTACCGACAAGTATTGTATCCGATCGAGACCCGAAGTTTACATCACATTTTTGGGGAGCTCTTCAAGAAGCTTTGGGAACAAGGCTGAGACTAAGTTCTGCTTATCATCCGCAGACTGATGGACAGACTGAGAGGACAATCCAGTCGTTGGAGGATTTGCTACGCGCTTGCGTTCTGGACAACAAGGGCAGTTGGGATACCTTATTGCCATTGATTGAGTTCACATACAACAACAGTTTTCATACGAGCATTGGTATGGCACCGTATGAGGCTTTGTATGGCCGCAAGTGTAGAACACCTTTGTGTTGGTACCAAAACGGAGAAAATCTGTTGGTAGGACCGGAACTTCTACAACAGACCACTGAGAAGATCAAGCAGATCAGAGAGAAGATGAGGACTTCTCAGAGTAGACAGAAGAGTTATGCAGATCAGAGGCGCAGAACTCTGGAGTTCGACGAAGGAGATCATGTATTTCTGAGAGATACTCAGACGACGGGTGTTGGTCGAGCAATCAAGTCAAAGAAGCTTACGCCCAAGTTCATTGGACCGTATCAGATCACTCGTCGAATTGGACCAGTCGCATATCAGATTGCACTACCTCCATTTCTATCAAATATTCATGATGTATTCCACGTGTCACAACTGAGGAAATATATTGCGGATCCGACACATGTTATCGAGCTGGATGATATTGAGTTGAAGGATGATCTGTCTTTCGAGACACCGCCAATTAGCATTGGTGACACCAGGATAAAACAGTTGAGAGGGAAAGAGATCGAGTTAGTGAAGGTTATTTGGAATAAAGACACTGGTGATGCGACATGGGAGCCGAAGGAGAAGCTTCAAGAACAGTATCCAGAACTTTTTACTAACCCTTAAGTTTCGAGGTCGAAACTTTCTTTTTGGAGGGTAGTAATGTAAGGCCCGAGTTTTTAAGTTTATGCTAAGTGAATAAACTTCTTATTCACGATTAGGGTTGATGTAATGTGAAGGGAAACCTGAACGAAAGTTTATTAAATGAAATATATTTATGAAGGAGAAAGTTCAGGAAAAGTTCAAGGATTTCATTATGATCGATAAAAGTTATAGCACGATCGTTACACGCTTAAACCTAGGTCAGAAACTCTAGTATATAGCTAATTTTCACTTTTAGGCACGATAGCAGTTAATTCCAAAAATCTTCAGAGAAATGTTAGAACTTCTCTTTTTCCATATATCACGATCGTCTCGAGGCGAAACTCTAGGATCTACGAACGTCCGATCCTAATCATCGGAAGTTTGCCGAAACCGAAACCCTGGTATTTCAAAACCCTAGAATCACCCGACTATGGGGACTTTATCTATTCAGAGCTTCAAATGAATATTCTACACGCGTACACCCATTTCTCTTGATGATTTCAATCTTTCTTCCGAAGGAAGTTTTCTATTCCGACATTCGATGCAAAAAGCAACTTATCGGGTAAAATAGTTTTATACCGACTATGCATTAGTTGCCAAAAATACAAGGAGACCTCTTTATAGTTTTGGAATTCTGTTGCCAAAACATATCTATTAATTCACGGAGAATGACGCCGGAAAAATCAGATTCGCGAAACTTTCTTTTTCCCGCGAATTTCCAACCTTTATATATAGCAAAGAAAGGAAGAAAAACTCAAATTCTCCTCCATTTTCTCTCTTCAAACCCGCGGCCAAGAACAAGGAAGAAGGAAGAAGAGTTTTTGTTCAAACCTTGCTTTATCGTCGATCAATCAGTTGCTGCTTCAAGGCTTCGAGGTATAGTCGCTAATCCTTACCTCTGATCGCTTTTTCCATAGCTTTTCTGTAGAGTTTTCTGAGTGGATAGTTTATGGGTTTTTGCAAAACTATCCTGAATCTTTCATTTCTGATTCTAAACCTCTTCCTTATGCGCCCAAGATCACTTCTGCCGGGTTAGATTTTCCGTTATGTCGCCGGAATTCCGCCGGAATCGATTTGAACCTAAAATACCCATTTTTGGAGTTTTTGGTGTAAAGCTTCAACCTTTAGGCTGAAAACTATCACCTTAGCTTAGTGCTAGTAGGATTAGTTGTCATAAACGTCGTTGGTGACGTCCCTGCAAAATTTTATTTTTGGGATTTCAGTTTTGAAAATCCTAAGTTAAAAATCATGACCAAAATACCCCTGCGACAGTTTTCGATCCGATAATTTTTCCGAGTTCAGAATACCCTTAGTTACGGCTTATGAAAGCATAGGAACCAAGTTTGATCGAAGAAAAATCGAGCCCCTTAATTGTGAAAAGTGGCCGAGCCTATTAGAGGGGGAGGAGGAAATTTCCTTTTCCGAAAACTTGTCCTTTCGCGCTAGTTTATCGTACCTTAGGGTATAGATTACTTCGAGTAACCTTAGTAAGTATCGATAGCTTAGTTTTCGATAGATTCTTATAGTATTCTGTGATTTTATTGTAAAGGTGCTTTTGAGGATTTCTCTGAGGAACAACACTTTGAGTGCGAGGAAGCGCTTGACGATCATACTGGAGAACCTTCAGGTGAGGGCTTCTCACTGAATCTCTAGTTAATGCTTAGGGTCGATGTTTCGACATTGTTTACTGTTTATGCACTGGAATTGTGTGTGATTGGAAAATGTTTTCTGAGGCTTCGGCTGACAATGTAGATGATTCATCTACTGAATGTTTTTGAGATTGACTTACATGCTATGTGCTATGTGGGTAATCTAGGATGTGTGGTGCATGCTTTATATGCTAAGTGCTAAGTGTTTATGATGCGATTTATTGATATATGACATGTTGTTGATTGTGATGATTTAAATATGCTCTGTACTGGAATCTGAGATTCTGAATGGTGAGAATAGCGGGCAGGTCATGCCGATTTTATTTTGAGAGTTTTGAGAAAGTTTGATAGGACGAACGAGGTTCGGGCCTTAATTTTGTTTAGTGGATCGAGACCTCCTCTGGAAGCGACTTGGGATTGGGAGATCCTGCAAATGTTTAAGACTTGCGATAAGACAAAATGGAATCTATTTTATAAAGAAAATTCATAAGACCTTAAATAACCTCAAAATCTTTAAGTAATGATAACAATCTCGAAGGAAGGCATTGGAAGTCAAATCATAGTTTTGGAAAAACGAGGAGTGTCGTCGGATCCAAGTGTTGAGGAGTTTGGTAAGTTCTGAGTATGTTGGTACTTTTTCGCTCGTTGAGCAATTTGTTAGCCATCCAAGGGATGAGCGAGGCGTGAGACCTTGTGAATGCGGGATACTCCACTGAGGCGTGAGACCTTGTGGAAAGCATGGAACTCCACTGAGGCGTGAGACCTTGTGAGAGCATGAAACTTCACTGAAGCGTGAGACTTCGTGAGAGTATTGATGACCCGAAGAGTCATCGTGAGTGGTTGCACTCGTTTTATGATTATTGTATTTTGTCGCAGAATCGACTTTACCTTAGGGTAAGCTTTTAGAGACATTAATTTAGTTAGAACACGTGGCGACGTGTCGAGTGAGGTCGGAGACGTTGTTTGGCTAATCACTGCATTGCATGCACTCATTAAGTGGTTTAAACACGGCGAGATACCGGACCACGGCGGATTCCAAAATTGGTTATAAGACCAGGATTTCCGCGTAAGAGCGCTGCTAGGTGACTCTTAGTAGCAGACCGAAATGGCAGGCCTTCGGGTTTTATGCTGATCTGACTACATGATGATGTGGGAGTAAGAGGCATCACGGGCCGAAATGGCACCACCGTGGCTGGTGAAGGGCTGATCCGATGATGTCCATCCGTTCCGGATTGCATATTGGTTGACTGGGTTAACCTGCATTGCATATCATGCAACATACATACTAATTTAGTTGTTGAGTGTGATTGTTATTTGTCAATCCTATTTGGAACATGCTATTTGTTATTGTTGTCATTTACATTCGATATGGAACATGCAACCCTAGGAATGACATCTCTAGTTATAAGCCTAAGTGGCTATTTATTACTTGTACCTATTGGGTTTATTATCTACATAGTTCTTTAGAGTTGACCCTCGCGTCTTCTGTGTGTGTTTTGGCGGACAACGCCTTTTGTCAGATGAATATTGCGGATTGGTTCACCATGGTCCACCCTTCGGGGGGGATTAGGTATGAGATGATCGATCAGGACGACCCCGGGTCGTGGGTGGTTGACCCCGCGAGCCATCGAGCGACGTATTCGGGGCGCATCATGGAGGACCACGTGGACAGTGGAGGACTCTTGAGGTCAGGAGTGTTGAGGCGATGCTCTATCAGCTTCAACTTGCCACCGGGCGTTCACTGCGGACCAGGATTCGGAGGAGCACCGCCGCCACCGTCATCTTCAGAGGAGGAGGATCCCTCAGAGGAGATTCCAGTGGGAGTGCCTTCGGCAGGGTCTAGTGCACCCTCCGTTGCGATCATTGATGATCAGGGTTCGGGCCCTAAGCCCGTGAGTCCAGCATCGGAGCGCACTGCGGTTGCGAGGGGAGGACGGATAGGGTTAGTAGACTTGGTCGTTCTGGATTCTGATTCAGACGACGATCATGCTAGCACATAGTTTGAGTGTTGGTATGAGCTCCTCGAGTTAGGATTAGTGTATGAGTAGAGTTTTAGCTCTGACAGTCTTGCTTCATTTGTTACTTAGGGCACAGGGTAGATCCGCCTATAGCTTTTTGTGTGGTTTCCTTACGGGAATCACAGAGAGTTGGTTGGACTTAGGAGGTCTTATTTTCAGGCCATTGGGTCAGCTGATTCTCAGTTTTGAGGGATGGTGTTGCGGGCACTTCACCCTTTTCTTTTGGTTTGTATATATTGCCTTCGGGCGTTACACTTTTCCTTCCGTCACTGGAGGTTTACTCGTGACGAGGTTACTACTACAGCGGGGGCTGTTTATATATTGTATATTAGTTCTGATTTTTGTTATTGTTGGGTTTTATTTAATTCCATCTTGTCTTAGTTATTATTATAAAAAAAAAAAATATTCACGTTTTTCCGCATTAAGTTTATTTTGGTTACTAAAGTGACGCCACCGAAATCGGGGTGTTACAGACACTCCTTACAGTCCACTCTTTACCGGACAATGATCGCTCAGTAGCTCACAGACAGAAGTACACAACGCAACTCTTTTCCTTAAACATCATGCCAATCCCGACCTCAGGGGTCCTGCCGAGACAGACATGAGAGGTGTACTGCCGTGTAAATCCCGGGTCAATTCATCTCTGAACATGACCACCTTTGGCGTCTCTGTATTCCCACTCTCTTAGTGGTAGTGACAGTACTTTCCTACTCCTTATTGCTCCTTAAGTGTATTTTCAAATATCAATCATCTCCCCCTTATACTTCCATTAAGTTTCTAATAAATTAGAAACAAGCATCTGCTGCCTTACTTAAAGTAAGTACACCATAGTAATTATAGAGGTGGGATCTTTGATAAGATCAAGTAGTTATAGGAATACAAGCGGGAGTTCTTATCCGCCGTTAATGGTTATGTACTTTTAATTGCTTAGAGAAAAGGGCTCACTTACTTATTCTACTATCATTATTCATTTTATTTTTCTACCTATCCTACGGTTAATCCTAAGGTGTTATAGGTGGTTTAATTTTCAAAAGCAAGTATCAATAACACATTAAATCGGGGATTATCTTTTCTCTCTTCCCACTACCTTAGATGCTTAGCGTATCAGGAACAATCCTAATACCATGTCACTTATAATCCTAAGTACCACTATATCCCATAGTGTACTATCATCCCTTTATACTGTGCATCACTTCAATCATGGATCACAGTCACAGCAATTCAACACAATAATTCATCCAACATTCACTCTTCAAGCACAACATCCAATCATGCATCCAATAACATATAAGCAAGTAATAATATGCTTTCTACCGTAATAACGTTCAACTTATGAGTTTTGTACCAAGACAAGGTCTTGTATAACCCCCCTTACCTTTAACCTTTACCAATAGAGGATCGTGTGTGTCTGAGATAGCTCCCTCTGCATCATTGATTATGCTTGGGTCAAGATAAGCTAATCGAGGCATTAAATCGTTCGTTACTATTATTATTATTATTATTATTATTATTATTATTATTATTATTATTATTATTATTATTATTATTATTCCTTTTTGCTATCAAATTAGCGTCATTCTAACTTAGCCTTGATCTCAACTAACTAGGGTGTAACCTATATTTTGCATGTCCATTAATCTGACCTAATTAGTTTTAAGTCACTAAATCATCCAGTTAGGTTAATTACTAATTTAACAACAACTTAATGATCTAGTTATATTATGCAAACTAATTTCATTTTCTAATAGCTAATTCCTATAATTCTTTCCATGTTACCATTTCTGTCCTCATGTCCTATACATCCTCATAATCTGATTTCATTATTTCTAAGTCATTAATCTAATAATCTAACTTAAGCTAAAATATTTCTACTTAATTATTTCTAATTACTTAAGCCATATTATGTAAATTAATTCTATGACTAAGTTACAATTCCTAAGTCTTTACCTGGTTATTATCCTACTGGTTTCAGGTTCTATTAAGCTCATTTTACTGTTCTCAGCTTAAACTCAGGTTCAGAATCACTTATTTTAAGCACTTAATTCAAAGTCTACTTGCAAACTAAGAAATCTATAAACTGAGCCTAATGTTAACATCTAATAGTCTATTCCTATAGTTTTCTACCTTCTGAGTTCAATGGAATCATCAATTTCAACTTCTGGACACTCTAACAGTGCCAATTCACGATTTCAGGGGCTGCCTACAAGGTGAAATTGGGGCTTTCCTCTTCAGGGCTCTAACACTACAATTAACTATCCTAAAAGCTCCTATGACGTTCCAGAAGCATAAACTAATCCAGTTTGCAGGCCAATTCACTCTCAGAAGCTCAACCCTATAGCTTCTTCGAGCTTCAAAGACCTTGGATCGGTTCTCATTGATTCCTAACGATTCATGGCTCTAAACTAGTCTCAAGCTTCCTATCTATGTCCTAACATGCTCAGGGGATCAATTTGGATCGAAAACAAGCTAAAATTGGCGAGTTTCAGAAGCTACCTCGCCGGAAGTTGCAGAACTCACCGGAGAAGACGATCGGAGGATCCTAGATTGTCACCGCCGTGCTACTCCGGGTACTGGAACTTGATCTACAGGTCGTGGGGAGTTGAATGGTACTCGTGGGTGTGGCTGAAGTGCTCGGTGATGAGAGAAAAGGCGCGTTACAGGTTGAGGGGTCGCTGGAGCTTCGCCGGAGATGGTGAAAGCTTCGTTTCTCGACCAAAACTTGACCACGAATAGTCAATCCTCTTCCTCTCCTCTCCAGGAACACAATGGGACAAGAATCAGGGTCTAACTCTCTCTGGTTTGAGAGATTCGAAGAGAAGAAGTTTCTGAACTTCCTCTCGGTTTTTCTCTTCTCTCAAGCTCTCTGGGCACTCTCTAAGGGTCTCAAGGGGCTTAGCGTGATGCTGTGGTCGCGTGGAGTCGAATGGTACTCCTTATATAGGTTGAAAAGTGATTAAATGGCTAATCCAAGCTTAAGCATTTTCAAGGTTGCACCACCAATGGGTTTTCATGCATGGTGATTAACCTAGGGCTTCTGGTTGCGTGGGATGAGTTTGGAAAGCTTCAGAAGCCATCAGAGGTGATGAAGGAAGGGTGTCATGGCTGATTGCATGCTTGAGTCAGCAGCACACAAATCCTAGGGTTCCGACTGGTCGATTTCTTTATTATTTTCCATGTCGGGACAAAACTGATGCAATATTATACTGGTTCAGGTTTGTTAGTGCTAAATTAGAGTGTAATTCCCCTCTCAAGGTTCAATATCATCTCTTTAGAGTGGTTAAAGTATCACTCTTTTAGCTTGGTTCGGGTTTCGATCACTCTGAGACAATGCATTTATCATTGTCAAGAGATGTGATCAGATCCTCTATTTAGCCTATCCTACCTCTATCTCGAATTCATCCTCTTTTTGGGGTTATTGTGACCATGTCTTTGGTACTTTTATTGCCGGGTCGATTTAAATTCGATTGACTGACATCTCGGTTTACGTACAAACAAGCAATATAGTAAAATATTCACACATACATGCATACACACACACATATATATATATATTATATATATATATATTATATAGTATAGTTAGATTGTTAGTGCGTATTTGCCTATTCCGACTTTCTAGGGTTTCGTATCTCCTATGAGGTTGTTACCTGGTTGGTGGGATGTTACAATGTCGTTAGAGACAAATGGTATACTTGCACGCTGTAAGACCTGGATTTACAGAGCAAGTTAATTTCCGACTCACGCGTAGAATCAGTGTAAGCGTGACAGGAGTTTGCTGTTTGAGAAAGATCAATGAAGAAGAAAGTTCAGGAACTGCTTGAGGAATGTTGCGTAGTTGTTTTAGGAGTTAGTGCGAGTCGTCTGCACACCTGCCTTATGGCGAGAGTGTCCAGAATAGGCTAATTTCGCCTTTAGAGCAACGTTTTAAGTGAGATTTCAAATCCTTGGGAAAATAAAAGGTTCTCTTTATTTTTCCTTCGATCAGTGTTTCATTTCGGAACCCTGGACTGTATGCACGATAGTATTCACTTTTCGGAAGTCCGACGACGCTAATTTCTTTGCTTCGAAACCCTAAATTCAATCACTGGATGAAGACTTTTTCTATTCGGGACTTCTAATGAAGTTTCCGTCCACGTTTCCAGCTTTGTTTCGATGTTTCCAATCTTTCTCCAGAACAAAGTTTTGTCGTCTGACCATCACAGCAAAAAGTAGTTTTTCGGGACAGATTAACTTACACCGCTTTTGGGATTTTATGGATCGTTTTTCCCAAATGTCAGAGATTTGTTTTGAGTTCTGGAATTCTGTCGTCAGAATCTCTCTTAGAATTCATCGGTGAACGTGCTGCAAAAATCGGAATCGCGAAATTTTCATTTTCCCGCGATTTCACCTTCCTATAAATAGTTAAAAATTCAAAATATCTTCTCATTTTCTTTCTTCAAGGCCGCGAGTGGAGGAGAGGAGAGGGAGAAGATTTTTTCGCCGAAACTTGACCAATCTTCGCGCAGTTCGTTCCTACTTCAAGGTATCGAGGTAGCTAGCTTGATTCTTACCTTTGATCACTGTTTCTACTGCGTTTCTTTAGCTGTTTCTATGCTCAAAGTTTCGAGCTTTTTGTAAAACTGTCCGTTTTTCCTGATTTCTCTGTTGGGGTATCTTCTCTACGTGCCCAAGAGCCTAGAACCTTCGTCGGTATTCGCCGATATGGGCCGAGTTGTCAAGGATCTGAAAAACTGTTTCAAAACCCTTTTTGTCGCACATTTCGAAACTTTACTGTCGAAAAGTCGTAATCTGACTTCGTGCCTTTAGGATTAGTTGTTACGAATGTCGTTAGGATCATTGCTGTCAAATTTGTTTTCCGAAGTGATAACTTTGAGGTTTTGAGCTTTTATTTTGGACCAAAACGCCCCTGAATAGCCGTATTTCGATCCGATCGTCCGAAAATTTTTCCGACAGTTTCTTTGCCTTAGTTTTACCCTAAAACTACCTTGTAAACAGATTTGATCGAAGAAAAAGAGCCGGAGCTCTTTTCCCTTTATGGCCGAGAGCTAAATCAAGGGGGGGGGAGTTTCTCGTTTTCGAAAACTTGTCTTTTCGTACCCGATTGTTGTATTCTGAAGCTTTAATGCTTTGTCTATCGTTAATTGGTTGTATTGTGATCGAGCTAATCAATTTTGTTTGGATTTCTGCTTTGTTTTCTCCGAGGTTCAGTTGAAGGGACTTTGGATATTTCAGAGCAATCGTGTGAAGGATATTTGAACCACGAGACTGGAGCAGCTCGAGGTTAGGGCAACTTACATGTTAGCTATGACTGCATGATAGGCGTCGATAAATTCGACTTATGCTTTACTTTGATATTGATTATGATGATGAATTGATGTTATGATATTTTCCATAACTTGTGATGTTGAGATGTTGTTGAATTGTGCGTTTGACGGGACTTCGGAGTGGGGATTCATTGAACTGGTGTGGTTTGATATTTCGGGTAGGATGAACAACCCTAGGCAAGTTCAACGTGGGGTTTGAGACTTAGCCATTCGTTGGTGTTTGTTCGTATTCTTAGACTTTCCCCGGGAAACTTCTTTTGGAGGGTTTTTGGAAAACTTAGAATGAATAGAATTTCGAAAACTAAAGACCTTAGAGAACTTAGTTTTCAACGAATTTAACTCATAACCTGACTAATTCAATTTAAAACGTTTTCATTATTGAATGAACCATAGGGAACCTAAAGGGGAAAATGATTGCGAAAGACGGGGAAAAGTCGACTTTTGTTGTGGGTTTTGGAGATTGCTGGACACCAAAGGGGGTGAGCCACGGTGATGAATGAAAGTCACCGAGTACTTTAGTACTCTTGTTATTGGGGTTGTGTTGTATTGACCGACACTAACTCTGGGTTTGACTTTGGGTTTTGTTGTTGGAGTTGTGTTGTATTGACCGACACTAACTCTAGGTTTTGGTTGTTGGAGTTGTGTTGTATTGACCGACACTAACTCTTGGGTTTTGAGTTTGGGTTTTTGAGCTAATCACTTGTGTTGTGAGGACGATTCGATGTTTGGCTAACCATATTGCATCATGCATCATTTGGTGAAGAACGGGAATGCTTCACCAATGCATAATTCGATGAGGAACGGGAATGCTTCATCGATGGTGAAGAACGGGAATGCTTCACCAATGCATCATTCGACGAAGAACGGGAATGCTTCGTCAAGGATGAAGAACGGGAATGCTTCATCCATAGTGAAGAACGGGAATGCTTCACTAATATCCGGATCATATTGATTGCATTTCACGCATACATTCACTCTGACTGGAATTGTGTGCTATTTGATTTATTGAAGCATTGTTAGAGTCAATAACATGCTAGGATTACTTAAATATATATATATATATATATATATATATATATATATCAACATATATATCTATACCCTATATCACATGTTGAGTGTATATCTACTTTATTCCGTGAGTTGACCCTAGCGCCTTGGCTTTGGTTTCATGTTTGTGTTTGGGCGGTCGGCCTGCTGCCAGATGTCGATGGCGGACTGGTTTTCGATGGTCTCTCCCTCGGGGGGGATCAGGTATGAGTTGGTGGACCGTCATGCCCCCACCGCTTGGGTGATCGATGTTGCGGGTCACCGATCGACGTACCGGGGAAGGGTCATGGAGGACCGGACGGATGAGCGTGGACGTGTGACGAGAGGAGTGCTACGACGTATGGAGCTGAGCTTTGACTTGCCGCCCTCAGTTCGCTGTAGACCAGGTACTGGTCGAGGACCACCTGTACCACCTCCGACTTCACCTTCTGATGATGAGGACCCAGCGGAGATCGAGCATGCTGTTGCTACACCTGTTGCGCCACCTCCTACTACTGCTATCGATCCTACCGACGTGGCGTCGTCCTCGAGGCTTGTGCGGCCGAAGAGGGAGTCTGTTGTCCCATCTGCCTCACGTCTCTTTTCCTTTACTTCACCACGCGGCTACCGTGTGGATCCCCTGGTTAGGGTGGTAAAGGAGGATGTTCTTGCTGGAGAGGTGGATGTTGAGACGGGCTCGACTAGGACGGTGCGCAGGACAGTTAGGAGGGCGGTCGTGGACTTGGACACCGAGATGATTACGGTGGATTCCGACTCTGACAACGAGAGCAGTGGGGACAGCTACTCGCCGAGCAGCGATGAGGAGGAGGAGGAGGAGGAGCTATGAGCTGGACTGGGAGGGTAGGTTAGGCAGCGTCATTTTTTGTGTAGAGCTCTGATTCGTCTTTTATTTTGGGACAGGGTAGGTTCCCGATGTGTGGCTTTTTGTGTGGTTCTTTTGATGAGGAATCACAGAGAGTCTGTCGGAGTATAGGGGTCTTTTGTTCAGGCCATTTTTGGAGCCGACTTTCTCTTGGATGACTGTACTTTTGATACTTTTACTTACATTACTGGGTCTGTATATATTTGCCTACGGGCACACTACTTTGGAGTCACTGCGAGTGCGCGTGACGTGGGAGTGCAGCTGAGGCTGTACATGTGTATATATTTGTATATCGGTTAGTTTAGTTGTTGGGTTATGTTTTTATTTTCTATTGCTTTTATTAAAAGGAATCAATCGAAAAAAAAATTACCTGTTTTCCGCGTCAAGTTTACTTTTAGTTACTAAGGTGACACCTGGATATCGGGGTGTTACACACGCGAGGGAGTTTTTGTGGATTGACTGTGTGGTCTCCTTGAGAACTTGTCGATTGACTGTGTGGTCTCCACGTGACTTGGGTTGAATGTGTGGTCCCCTTGTGTTGTTCATCTGCGGATGATCGAGATTGGATCCAAGGTGTTGAGGTGGTTGTGTGAATGGTGAGGACGTTAGTCTAACTGAACCTTAAGTTGCTAACTCTAGAGATGAGTACTTGAGACCGATATTGATCTTATGATTATTGTTTAATTGTTTTATCTGTAATTGATGCATGAGAACTGACCCTCTATTATCTGTTATTTGTTTTGTTCTGGAGGGGGGGGGGGCAGATGACCATGACAAAGAGTGCAGTGAGTTCTTGGGAGCTGATACTCCGTGACGAGCCACTACGGATGACGACTACACTCCTGATGAAGAGGAAGAAGAGAAAGAGGAAGAGGCCAAGGAATAGGGTTGGGTTGAGAGTCAGTCATTTTCTTTTTAGGTTGAGAGTACCGAGTTTGGGAAGAATTGAACCATTACTTTATTTTCGTTTGGATATTTTACTTTGATGCAATTTACTTTGATTCCAAACATATATTTCATACTATTCCAGATGGTCAATTGGAAAGTTTTGCGATGTCGATTATTTTTCCGCGTTTTGAAAAGGTTAAGTTTCAAGAGTTTCGTAAAATTGAACGTTTGTCATTAATCAAGGGGTAATAATTGAATCGACAAAAATTCTTTACGAAATTCATGACGTTTTGGTTACTGTGTGACACTCGAGAAATCGGGGCGTTACACGTATAGTCCAGGGTTTTGTGTCGAAAGACTAATCATGGAAAGGATAAAGAGAAATTCGTATATTTCTCTAAAGATTTTGAATTTCGCTTATACAATGCTTTAAGAGCAGATTAGCCTTTTACTAACGCTCTCGCCCTAAGGCGGAAGTGAATAAGGCTCGTGCTATAACTTATAACGACTATAGTACTATTCTTAGTCATTCCTTAACTTTCTACTTCATTAAGTCATCCAATTTAGTGAACACTTGTTCAGGTTCCCTTCACGATACATCGAAACCTAAGCGTGAATAGGAATTTAACTATTTAATTCTATAACTAAAAACTAGGGTCTTACAGTAACTGTCCCTGATGGGCCAGTTGAGCCTCGCTGGATGATATGTCTCTTGGACACGGACTGGCAACGCCCAGGGGTTACCCGCCAAGTGGCGGGCGCCTAGCTTGAGAACCTTTAGGGGCTCGCCAGTCCACGGTCCAAGAGACATATATCATCCCCATTTTTCAAAATTTTCATAACAGTAATTTATACTACTTTTTATGGTCCAATCTCTAGTCTCCATGTACTATTCGATGACTACCACTAAACCCAACCACACTCATCCCTCTGCCTCCGAGAAGCCAAAGTCGAAGATCAGATTTAAGGACTCTTCCACTTGGCATGTAGATTGGAGGATGTAATCGTGAATGTCGCTTCCAATGATGAGGAAAAGCGTCGATGTAATCCCTAATGTAGCATTTTGGCACCCCCTTATTGCATTTCCTGCAAAAATATCTTTCATCTTCATCTCTCACTCATGTTAAACAATTTTTCATGGACACACGCGATATGACCAATTGGTTCTTAAGTTAATGTCATTCAAAGTTCCATATGTCACAAATAAATGGAAATCACGTACGATTATAATTAAAATGTGATTTAATTAAATTAAATTAAATTCGAAGACAAAAATAAATAAATATTTAAATACCAATAAAGATAGGAAAGATTTAATTAAAAAAATTCAAAATTAAATCTCGGCCTTAAAAAGGTGCTGCATTGAATAAAATGATTCATGATTTTGGATTAAATAAAAAAAGGATATGTACATTATATCTTTACCCCTTATAAATGTCACAATATTATTTTTTTTAGCTCTTTTGAGTAAATTTCTGAACTCAATATAGAATGAAGGGAGACAAATTTAAAATTCCACAAAAACTGAAATCTGATAAAAAAAACAACAAACAAAATTTTTTCCTTTAGATTCAATATAAAATTGTTGGATGAATAATGTTAATTTTTTGTTTGAATTAATTTTTTTTTTCGAAAGTAAATTTAAAATTATTGCTCATAGGGAAATAATGCATTCAATGTATTAATTATTCTAATTATTAAGGTTTGACTATTTTATGCGTTGAATGACAATTACTATTTTTTAAATTTAAAAATAATTTTCGTTCTGCATGTTTTTTATATGTATATTAGCTGAGAAATTTGAAATGTATCTTATATCTTTTTTTCCACAAATCAATACTTATTTGATTTATTTAATTGTCATCATCATTTTTTAAATTTTAATATTTTTGAGAAATATATTGTATTTTCGAAATTTTTTAGAATTTTTTTAATTCATAATTATTTTTAAATTGTGGTAATATTATTTCATAAATTTTAATTTTTATTTATTTCTAAAATTTATTTTTGATATTTGAAATTGAATTTATTTTTACGTCAATTTATTTGGTACATTGGAAATAATTAATCCGAATATATACAAAATAAAAAAAAAATCGTGAAAATCAAAATAAAAAAATACTAATATTGTAAATTTTAAAAAATTCAATACTATTTGAATTAGAAAATAAAACATGTTTTTGAAATTTCAATATTCATTGAAATTTGAATTTCAAACGTAAAATTAATATTTTCTTTCCCCTTTTATAGCTTGACATATTATTGAATTTATCTAGCTATTTAACAAATTTACACGTGGAATTTGTTATCTAACAAATTGACACGTGAAATTTTTCTTATGAGATTGAACCAGGAGTTGCTACCTCACCAAATATGTCTGATTGAAGTTCTTCTTTTCTGATATATATATATATATATATATATATATATATATATTGATATTCTTATTGATATTTTTATTCATGACTCACAATTTAGTTAAATAATATATAATTTTCACTATTTTCATTTTTTACTCGAAACCAAGATATGATTGATGAGAACACAATTGAAAACACAAAAATATAACATAAAATATATTATATTTACCTATCATCACTTATCTTAATATTATTTTGGTCCATAAATAGGAACTACATAAGAAGAAAATAAGAATTATAATTAATAAATACAATATTAACTATAAATATACTAGTGCAATATTTCTTACTTTCTTTCTGTCATGTTTCGGTTAGCCTTGTACATACACTAGTGATTAACCCATGCGACACACAACGCACATGATTGAAGCGCTACGTACAATCTTCTATATATATTAGTAAAGCAGACTTGAAAAAATAGTGCCATTTCAATTAATTACATTGAGCTATAAGTATTAAACACTTGAAAAATTGCATTAAACACATTAACAATCTATTTTAATTTCCATTTTCAGTTACTTAAGTTAAATGAAATCATTTTTTAGTCTTTATTCACTGTACTGCAAAATTTAACTTTCCAATGTGGTCAACAGAGATTTCAATACACTTTGCACACGTATGAGTTTCTCAATGAGGTCATTAAAGAAATTATTCCAACGGAATTCCCTTCAGCTGCTTAAGTGAATCTTTCTCACTATTGGAATTTTGAGCACACTTTTTCAATAACAATGTTAATTGAAATTAATACACTGTACAAATATAAAACTGACTACATAGCACTAAATGAAAATGACAAATATGAAACTGACTACAATACTACATAGTGACATTAAAGAAATTATTCCAACGGAATTCCCTTCAGCTGCTCAAGTGAATCTTTCTCACTATTGGAATTTTGAGCACACTTTTTCAATAACAATGTTAATTGAAATTAATACACTGTTTCTCAATTTCATCAATTCTGCACAAATCCATAACTTCCATTTCAAAGCAATGAACCACCCTGCAAAAACTGATAAAACTGATAAAACTTTGCAATACAAACAGCCTATTCATCTACCTACATTAATTTGAAATAATTGAATTACACTAAATCATGCACTATTGCATATCTCTATATAAACAACTCAAACACACTCAAATCATATATACCTTAGACTTCAACATCCTACAAGAAAAGAATGACAACTGTCACAAGCTATTTCAACAAGTATGTCATTTTTTCATCACATTAGCAAAAAAAAAAATTGTCCTTATTGCATATTACTCATTTCTTTTTTTCAAGAGAAAGATCATCAACAACAACAAAGGACACACATTCCTTAGTGATCCATCCTCCACAGCGGGTGATTGGAAAATTAAAGTGCGAGTTTCACGAATATGGGACACTCTCAATATATACAGAACCACCAGAGATTTTGCAAACACTTCTAAGCTATGAAGGTGGTCGCCGCTCAGCGAAATTCAAGGAAACAATTCGAGCATTTAATTCTATGTTTGCATTCACATCCATGGGTGCTAAAATAGATCATACGGTCAACTTACGACCAGGTCCATATGTATACAAAATAAGTGGGCAAAATTATCATAAAATTGGAGGGCTCATACCTGAAGAAGGAGAAACCCCAAAATTCTTCCAGCTTTATATTCATGATACAGAAAATGAAATCCAAAATAGAATGCGCTCCTTCAAAAAAGGAGCGAAGGCAGAAGAACTTGATGCAACCATAGTTGAAGATCTAAAGGAAATGCTTGACAGAGAAAATCCCATTGCCCAACTTTTCAGGATGGCAAGAGATCGATTATCTGCACCTGGCACAACAAATGTCTGTATCAAGTTACTTGGTATTAGATCAACAGAATCAAGGCAATATAGCAAACCAACTTCATCAGAAATTGCTGCTCTTATAGTTGGAGATTTTGGAAATTCTAATGGAAAAAGAGATGTAATAATAGAACACAAAACTATGGGGTTCCAAAGGATAACTGAATTACATCCTTCTTTGATGGTCATGCAGTACCCATTGTTATTTCCCTATGGTGAGGATGGATTTCACTTGGAAATTCCATATTCTCAAAAGAATGGTAGAAAGCGAGAGAATGTGACAATAAGAGAATATTATGCATATCGAATACAACAAAGAAGCTTGGAAGGAAAGACTCTCATCTCTGCAGGAAGATTATTTCAACAATATATTGTTGATGCTTTCATAGCTATAGAAGAAGAACAGTTGCGATGGGTAAGAAAAAATCAAACAAAGCTACGCACTGAATTGTACAAGAATGTATGTGATGCAGTTGTTCGTGGAGATACCATAGCGGCTGCTACTGGTAGCCCTCATCTTTTACAGGCGGGCCACGATATATGGTCCAAAACTATCAAGATGCTATGGCCATATGCAGACATTTTGGGAATCCATATATTTTCATGACATTTACTGCTAATCCAAAATGGCCTGAGATCCAATATATGCTTGATAAAATTCTGGGACAACTCCCTCAATCCAGACCAGACATCATCACTAGAGTTTTCAAGCTCAAACTTGATCAACTCGTGAAACACGTAGTGCAAGGACAACATTTTGGCAAAATAATATCAAGTAAAGATCCTTACTTTTAAACTTAACTTCATCAACTACACTACACATACCTTTTATCCCTATTAAGTATTTAAAATTCATAGTTAAAACAATATTTTGTAATTTAAATAATATATTATATTCTTTAATAATATATATATACATATGAATATGATTGTCATTAAATATACATGTTTAAAAACAAATTACACTTCTTTGTAAATATATATACATATATGTGTTTGTATAACAAAAAAAATGGACATTCTATTTTAATCTAATATTTTCTTTTTCAGCATTATACACCATAGAGTTCCAAAAGAGAGGACTTCCTCATGCTCATATTCTTCTATGGCTTCATCAGAAAAATAAGTACCCAACAGCACAAGACATAGATAAGATAATAACGGCAGAATTACCATCTGAAACACAAGATCCAGAGGGTTTTAATGCTGTCACACAGTTAATGGTGCATGGACCATGTGGAGAAGCAAACAAAAATTCACCTTGCATGGTTGATGGTTTTTGCAGCAAAAATTATCCAAAAAGGTACAGCCCTGAAACAACGATTGATAAGGATGGATTTCCTACCTATAGAAGAAGGGACGATGGAAGACATGTCCAAAAAGGAGACATCAGGTTAGACAACCGCTATGTCGTTCCTTATAACCGAGATTTGTTACTCAGATTTCAAGCACCCATAAATGTGGAATGGTGCAACAATTCAAGAGCCATAAAGTATCTTTTTAAATATATCCACAAAGGCCCTGATAGAGCAACTGTGCTAATAGAAGATAATGTGTCTCCCGAAAACACACAAACACCACTCAAGATAACAGAAGTTAATGAGATCAAAACATACTTGGATTGCAGGTATATTCATCTGTTTAAGTCTTTAAATTTATACTAATTATCAATGTCAATTTTGATTAACAAAAAAAATTATTTTAAACACTTGAAAATATTATATGCAGGTATGTCTCCGCATGTGAGGCATGCTGGAGAATTTTTGATTTTGATATACACTACAGAACTGTGGCAGTTACCAGATTAAGCTTCCATTAAGAGATTCAGAGCGATTGTCAAATGTCATTACAAGAGAAGGAATTGAAGACACTATGTTCACGGAATGGATGAGAATGAATTCAATCCACCCCGATGCAAGAATGGATGAGAATGAATTCAATCCACCCCGATGCAAGAAAGTTAACATATTTAGAATTCCCCACCAAATTTGTTTGGGATAAACAAAACAAAATATAGAAAATAAGGAAGGTCGGAACAACAATTGGCAGAATTTATTATGCACACCCAACATCAGGTGAAAGATATTACTTGAGAATTCTATTAAATATTGTTCGGGGGCCACAAAACTACGAAGAAATCAAGACGGTAGGTTGCGTGACACATGCATCTTTCAAACAAGCATGTAATGCTCTAGGTCTCTTGGATGATGATAAGGAATTGAATGAAGCATTGGCTGAATCAGGGCATTGGGCAACAGGTTTCCAACTGCGGGACTTATTTATCACTCTGCTCCTTTTTGCAGAAGTGACAAATGTCAAGGAATTCTGGGAGAAGAATTGGCAATTGTTGTCTGAGGACATAATATTCATTCAATCGAATCATTCAAATATATCATAAATTCTTAATCTATATAAGACAAATCAACAACATAAAAAAAACCCAACACAAAACATACAATTTACAAAACAAGATATAATATGCAGAGATAGACTGTAAGAAATTACTCCTTAGAATGCAGAGATAGACCGGAAAAAATACTTAGGAATATTGGTGAGATAAGTTACCTCGGCGGTGTCGTTGAAGATGAACTCGCCAGTGTAACACCCCGATTTCCAGGTGTCACTTTAGTAACCAAAAATAATCTTTACGCGGAAAACAGGTAATTTTTTTCGATTGATTCCTTTAAATCAAAACGATAAAGAAGTAAAGACAAAACACAACTACTAAACTAACCAATATACATCAAATATAAACATGTACAGCCTCAGCTGCACTTCCACGCCCCACACACTCGCAGTGACTCCAAAGTAGTGTGCCCGTAGGCAAATATTTACAGATCCAGAAGTGTGAGTGAGAAAAAGTATAATTACAAACCACTAGGAGAAAGTCGGCCTCAAAATGGCCTAAGCAAAGACCCCTATGGTCCGACTGACTCACTGTGATCCCTCCGTAAGAGAACCACACAAAAAGCCATGCATCGGGAACCTACCCTGTCCCAAAAGCAAAACGAATCAGAGCTATTACAGTAACAACCAACTCCAAAAGACTCTAACCACCCATACCCCACACTACTATCATCGACCCTCCCTCGATCAGGCATGAAGTCCGGGTCCTCGTCGAAAGCTTCAGTAATAGTTGTTCCGCTCCGGGTCTTTCCCGCACAACGCATCATCACGAACCGGCTGACAGACGCCTGACAGCAGGCCGACCGCCCAAACACAAACATACAAACAAAGCCAAGGCGCTAGGGTCAACTTACAGAATACAATAGATATACAATCAACTTGTGATAAAGGGGATATATACATATGTTGTATATATATACATATAAGTTATGTATTGCCTACTCTAAGGTATATACATAGCATGTTCTCGAATCTCCTACACAGTTCAATCATTAATACCTAACGATGTTCATCAACATCAAATCATCATAATCTCAACATATGAAGTTAGGTGATAAGGTTAGTCAAACAATGTATCGTCCTCCCAACACACACGTATCCAACTAAACCAATGTTCCCTGTCGTTGCCCTAGGGTAAACGACGATGAAATCTCACGCTTCCATGAAGTCTCACGCTTCAATGGGGTCTTACGCTTTCACGAAGTCTCACGCTTCAGTGAAATCTCACACATTCACGAAGTCTCACGCTTCAGTGAAGTTTCGCGCCTTCACGAAGTCTCACGCTTCAGTGAAGTTGCACGCCTCCGCAAAGTCTCCCGCTTCAGCAAAGGTGTACGCCTCCGCAAAGTCTCCCGTTTCAGCGAAGGTTCCCGTCTCCACGAGGTCTCCCGCCTCAGTGAAGTTTCTGCTTTCACGAAGTCTCACGCCTCAGTGAAGCTTACTCACTTTCACGAAGTCTCACGCTTCAGTGAAGTTCCATGCTTTCACGAAGTCTCACGCCTCAGTGAAGCTTCCCGTTCTTCACTATGGATGGACCATTCCCGTTATCCATCCTGGATGAACCATTCCCGTTATTCATCCTTGGTGAACCATTCCCGTTATTCACCATATGATATGCACAGGTGAACCATTCCCGTTATTCTTCCGATTGATGCAATATGGTTAGCCAAACAACGAATCGCCCTTACCACGGAAGTGTTTAGCTCACAACCCAACCCCAACAAAACCATGAGTTAGTGTCGGTCAATACAACACAACTCCCACCACAAAACCCACAAACAAAGCCCAGAGTCTGTGCCGGTCAATACAGCACGACTCGAACAACACTCCCAAGAGTACTAGAGTACTCGGTGACTTTCAATCATCACCATAGCTCACCTTAGTGGCTTTCCCCAATTCCAAAACTCTCCAAACCCACAACAAAAGCCGACTTTTCCCCGTCTTTCGTAAATATTTTCCCCTTTAGTTCTCATATGATTATTCGTTTAGTAAAAACGTTTCGAATTGAATTAGTCAAGTTATGAGTTTACTTCTCAAAGTCTAAGTCTCCCAGAGTCTCTAGTTTTCGAAATTCTAATCATTCTAAGTTTTCCAAAAACCCTCCAAAAGAAGTTTCCCGGGGAAAGTCTAAGTATTCAAACGAATCCCAACAAATGGCTAAGCCTCAAACCCCTCGTTTGGACTTGCCTAGGGTTGTTCATCCAACCCGAAATGTCAAAGATCACCAGATCAATGAATCTCCACTCCGAAGTCGCGTCAAAACGCTCAATCCAACACAACATCAACATCATAAGTTATGAAAACATTCATAACAATAAACCATCATCATAATCAATATCATAGCAAAGCATAAGTCGAATTTATCGACGCCTATTATGAAATCATAGCTAATATATATGTAAGTTTCCCTAACCTCGAGCTGTTCCAGCTTCGCAAACAAAGTTCTCCTCAAACAATTGCTCTGAGTCTTCCAAAGTTCCCTCAACTGAACCTCAGAGAAAAACAAAGCAGAATCCAAACAAAATCGATTAGTTCGATCGCAAAACAATACATAAACGATAGACAAAGCATTAAAGCTTCAGAATAGGACAATCAGGTACGAAAAGACAAGTTTTCGAAAACGAAAAACTCCCCTCCCTTAGGAAATAGCCCACGGCCATAAGGAGAAAAGAGCTTCGGCTCTTTTTCTTCGATCAAATCAGTTTACAAGGTAGTTTTAGGGTAAAACTAAGGCAAAGAAACTGTCAGAACAATTTTCGGACAATCGGGCCGAAATACGACTATCCAGGGGCATTTTGGTCCAAAATAAAGGCTCAAAACTTCAAAGTTATCAGTTCTGAAAACAAATTTGACAGCAATGATCCTCATGACATCCGTGACAACAAATCCTAAAGGCACGAAGTCAGATTAAGTCTTTTTGACAATAAAGTTTCGAAATGTGAGACAAAAAGGGTTTTGAAACAGTTTTTCAGATCCTGGACAACTGGATCACAATCAGCGTTTACTGACAGAGATTTTAGGCTCATGGGAACCTTGAGAACATAACCCAAGCAAGAAATCGAAGAAAACGGACAATTTTAGAAAAAGCTCAAAACTGTGAGCACAGAAACGACTTCAGAAACGCAACAGAAACAACAATCAGAGGTAGGAATCGTGTTAGTTACCTCGATACCTAGAAGTAGGGACGAACTGCACGAAGATTGGTCAAGTTTTCGCGAAAATCTCCTCCCCCCTTGCTCTCCACGAATTTGGGCCACTAATGGAGGAAAATGAAAGATATTTTGCTTTTTCGCCTATTTATAGGCGGGCGAAATCCCGGGAAAATGAAAATTTCGCGATTCCGATTTTTGCAGCACGTTCACCAAGGAATTCTAAGAGAGATTCTGGCGTCAGAATTCCAGAACTCAAAACAAATATCTAAGATTTAGGAAAAACGATATCCAAAACGCCAAAAGCGGTGTAAGTTAGTCTGTCCCGAAAAACTAATTTTTGCTGTGATGCTCAGACGACAAAACTTCCAACAGAAGAAAGATTGGAAATGTCGAAACAAGTTTGGCAACGTGAACGGAATCTTCGTTAGAAGTCCCGAATAGAAAAAGTCTTCATCCATTGCTCGAAAATAAGGTTTCGAAGCAAAGAAATTAGCGTCGGCGGACATCCGAAAAGTGAAACCTATCGTGCGTACAGTCCAGAGTTCCGAAATGAAACGCTGGTCGATGGAAAAATAAAGAGAATCTTTAAATTTTCCGAGAGTTCGAAATCTCACTCAAAACGTTGCTTTAAGAGCGAAATAGCCTATTCTGGACACGCTCGCCATAAGGCAGGTGTGCAGACGACTCGCACTAGCTCCGAAAGAAACAACGCCACATTCCTCGAGCAATTCCTGAACTTTCTTTTTCATTAATCTTTCTCAAATATCAAACTCCTGTCACGCTTACACTGATTCCACGCGTGAGTCGGAAATTAACTTGTTCCGAAAATCCGGGTCTTACAGCCAGGTTCCTGTTGAAGCCAAGACACACTGTCCCACATCATCTCTCACCACGTCACCACAAATGCCAGTCTGAAACCAGAGAAATCAACAAAAACCCAAAACCAATCAAATTCTATTTGAACCTACAACTGACCCCTTTTCTTCCATTCCTTTAACAAATTATCTTTCATTTTCTTATGTGGTCCGTTCGTTCATCATGTACTATAATTACATTAAAATTAACAGAGTAAAGATTCCCTCTTAGATACAATGTAAAAGTGTGGTGAATTGTGGAAAGCTGAGAGTGGAGAGGGACAAACCTGATTTCGGGATAGACCAGTCTGTGTTGCCAACATATGCTTATCTGCATCGCTCGGGTACTAGAGAAAGAGACCAGAAAATGACATCAGTTTCCTTCCCCTTTACTATAAACCCTTACCTGACCATTTAAACCTTTCTTTATGTCCCTTCGCTTGCTGGGCGCGAGAATCTAAGATTAAGAAAGAAAGATCTACACTCCTACCATGGTGGGTATCGGTGGCCATGATTAGATGAAGGATTGATTAGGGTTAGGAATAGACAATACACATCAAAGTACGCCATGTCTGTTGAGATTGACCACGAATTGGGAGAGAGGAGCTCGAATTTCTTCTTGATTTCCCCCTTTTACAGCCACAAACAACTCTGTTTCTGCGACAAAAATTTCATTTTTCTCACTTTGAGCCCCATTCACGTGATTTTCCCCTTCTGTTGATCTTTTACTTTTGTTTTTTAAATATAAACAAAATTATGCATTAGATAATTTAAAATATTAAAATATAATCAATTATATGATTTTTAAGGGGTTATTATGTATTTTAGAAATACATACTTTTCTTTAATGATTTCTAACCGTAAAAAAGGATTTGATAAAAACTAACACATCATAACTATTCCAAATTTCAAAAAAAAATCATAAAAAATTATGGCAATTTAAACTTAATATCATTAAAAAATATTTAATTCACTTTATTAACAAGACGCCACCTTGATTAGCAGGAAAGTTCACAAATAGAAATTTATATAAAGTGAATTTGAATCATACATAAAAGCTTATCATTTTATCATAACTTTTTAGGCTTATCCTTCTTTAACACAATGTCTACGTACTACCACTAAGTTTTATATTTTCGCGGTCAAGTTGTTAAATACATAGTTAAAAAGTTACAAGTATAATTACTCAGTGGAAGAATCTGATGATCCAATTTGTTACTTTTTTAACGTTGATGATCCAGTTTTTTTTGTTAAATTAAAAGAACAAACTGGAAAATTTAAAATAAATTAAAATTAGATAATTTAAAATATTAGAATATAATCTATTATGTATTTTTTAAAGGATTATTATGTATTTGGCAAATACTTTCTTTTCTTTAATGATTTGTTAAAAAATAAAACTTCATAACTATTCCAAATTTAAAAAAAAAATCATAGTTAATTATACCAATTTAAAATTAATATTATTACAAAATAATTACTTCGCTATAAGACGCTTTCTTGAAAAGAATTTTAACCTTTAACACACCCGTTTCAAACATGATACTTCAAAGAGAGAATCAGTGGTTGAACAAAAAAATATAATTTTTGATCTATAAATTGTTTTCCCATAATGAAGTATTGCACTATTAATTTATGTTAATTCTTATAAACATTGAAAAAAATTAACACACATAAAAAACTATTATTCAAAAAATTAATTTAATTCTTATAAAAATATAAATCCCTCACCCCTCTTTAACTTAATTTCAGGGATTGCATCACTATTACTACCCGGAGGTAGAACAGCTCATAGTAGATTTCAAATTCCATTGGATCTTTTTGAAGAGAGTACATGCTCAATAAAGCAAAATACTCACCTTTGCTTAATTAATAAATCAGACAGATCTGATTATTTGGGATGAAGCACCAATGACTAAGAGATTGGCATTTGAAGCCCTTGATAGAACATTGAAAGACATTGTTGGTTACAAAAACCCTGACAAAGCACTAAAGCCATTTGGAGGAAAGACAACCCTTCTTGGGGGAGATTTCAGACAAATACTACCTGTAATACCAAAAGGACAAAGACAAGACATAGTCAAATCATGTATTAACAAGTCTTACTTATGGGACCACTGCAAGATCTTTATGCTGTCCAAAAGTATGAGAGTCGGTGATAGTTCATCATCTTCACGACTTAGTTCATTGGCATATGAATTCAACAAATGGATATTGCAGATTGGTGATGGAAAAATAACAACAATTTGTAGAGAAGGTGAAGATATTCCAACATGGACAAAAATACCAAGTCAGTATCTACTAAAGCCAACAGGTGATTCAATTAAACAAATTGTTGACAGCACATATCCAAATTTGCAGAAACAGTTCAAAAATGAAGACTATCTCAGAGAAAGGGCAATCCTCACACCTTTGAATGATACAGTTGATGACATAAATAATTATACTATTCACATGATTGAAGGGACAACAAAACAATACATGAGCTCAGATCAGATAGACAAGGCAACTGATAACATAGTTGAACAAGAGATCATGTACCCGGTGGAGTTCTTGAATACTTTAAGTTTCAACGGATATCCAAACCATTGTTTGGACCTCAAAAAAGGAATGCAATTATGTTACCCAGGAACATCAATCCAGCCCTAGGATTGTGCAATGGAACAAGACTAATTATTTTACGCCTAGGAGACCGGGTAATAGAGGCAAAAATACTAACGGGAAGCAACATTGGTGCAAAAGTGCTTATACCACGGATAGTTCTGACGAAAAATGATTCCAAGTGGCCTTTTATCTTGAGAAGAAAACAATTTCCAATAAAAGTTTGTTACGCAATGACAATCAACAAAAGCCAAGGCCAATCATTGAACTATGTGGGATTATATTTGCCAAGACCTGTATTCAGTCACGGTCAACTATATGTTGCGGTGTCAAGAGTAACATCACCAAAGGGATTGAAGATACTTATTGTTGAGCAAGACGACACATATTCACAATATACGAAAAATGTTGTGTACAATGAAGTTTTTTATGAACTTCCTCAATGTAATTACAGTTGATATATCTATATATTCTACATTTTCATCAATTTAACAGCTTTTTAACCTTTACAAAATTAATGAAAAACAAAACTTAAAAACATACCCGTGCAACGCACGGGTTTAATTCCTAGTGTGACGATAAAGAGAAGTTATGATATATTACAGCACAATTATATTAGCCTTACGTTATATTACAACACAATTATGTTGCGTCAATTTATAATATAGTTACTATAAGAATTCAATTACAGAAAAGGAAAATTTTTATTATGCACAAGTCAAAACTTGTGTACACAAGGTGCTTTAGACCCAGTGTTATCAGACTCAACCCAGAGATTAACTCGATGAGGGGATTGGATCAATGGGTCACTGGTTCAACCAGTGAGTCAATGGTTGCACCGTTTGACTCGGTATCTTTTAAAAAAAAATTAATTTCAAAATATAACTATGAAAAAATTAACTGTATATTACATATAATATCTAAAACATTATATATAATCTTATTAACCTTAACTTATTATATGATTTATTTAAAATCAACACCAAGGAATTAGATCTGAAACATTTTTTTATGAAATCAACTCTAAGATTTGCTCCAATGTGTACATACTAGGAAATAATCCGTGCGATGCTTTTATATTTTAATTAAAATTTTATTTTAACTTAATACACATATAACGCAATATGTAAAACAAAATTGCACCTACATTCAGTTATATATATTTTTTTCACCTAACACAATCAACACAACTAAGATTAGGAAAATCTTAACCAAAGTAAAATGTCCCTGATTCCCACTAACTTTGAATAAGATGAAGGGCTCGGTAGAGTCAATGAAGAGTATACAAACTGTGAGCAACAAATCAGCCTTTGCTGTCCTGGTTGCTAGCATCAATGTCTGCTTAGTATTTTGCATATCACAAGGCAAAGTAAAAAACAGGTTACATAAGAAGCATTGCTTGAAACTAAGGAAAAAAGAAGCATAAAGTTGAAGTTTCATAAAAAACAAAGGAAGAATGAAAAACACAGTACATCAAAGATATGGAAAATTGACAATTTCATGAACATTAACCTGTATGATTCATCAATATTTCTTTTAAAATGATGTTCTCCTGTCATCAGTATACCTTTTGTTTCATGTTCAATTGTCGTTTAGGAAAATACATCCGATACTACTGCATAGCAGAGTCAGCCTCCTCTTTTATGGTGTGGTCTTTGTTCTAATACTCACTCCCTTTACTCATTCATCTCCTGAAAACGTACAACAACATTGCTAAGATACTGATACATGAGACACAAACTAATGCATAACAACATTAAGATATCCTGATGATAAAGCTTACTTCAATATAGGGATAGTGACCCAGGAAACAATAGGCCATATTGTTAATAGGGATTTAAAGGTAAATAATCTACCTGTGAACTTAATATATGAAAGGGCATTATGACATTAACTGATCATTCATGTAGCCTACTCCACATAGTGGGAAAAGGCTTAAATGATGATGAAACTTACTTCAGTCTTAGTTTGGCTTCCTAAAGCATCATTGACATTGAAAATATATCATAGTATAGTATCATTAAAAACTACAATCTTAGGAGTCAACAGGCCATTAGCAGGAACTTTCTTTCTAAGGAGCTTGCATGGTGATTTTCTATTTGTATAACTCAGACAGGAAAAGGAAGTGCATCTTCTTCCCTAAGCAAGGACGGGCGAGAAAAATTATGGGCGAGGGGCGCAAATTCAACACATTAAACAAAATTAACCATGCTTGATTAGAGTAGGCAGAATACAAATTTTGAGGGGAGAAAATATAACATCAAAATACCATTTTTTAAGAAAATTTTCTCTTGTGGTTCAACTGCCCCATTTTTTGTACACTTGGATCATTCCCTGAAAGAAAATAAGAGCAGGAGCTTAAATATTAAGAGGTTCAATCTTAATTACAACACATATTAGTTGAAATTTCTGAACTTTATTACCTGTGTTTGTCTTGTTGCTTAAAATATGCATCTATAAGATCTCTGGACTGGGCGGGCTAGTACAAGATCATAGAACCCGCCCAGTAGACCTGAGACCTCATAGGTAGAGATGGGTTCCCAGTATGAAGACGTGGGCCCGGGTTACTTTGTCTTGTTTATATTAAGGATATAAGCATTTGTCTTATTCTACACAGGGATTTGGGCCTTGCATGTAAGACTCAAATCCATGAATATTCTAGATAAGGACCATCCCCCACTATAAAAGGGGTGTCCTCACCTTGTACTAGACACCTTTTTGATCATTAATGAGATAATTTCCTTATTCATACATCACATATATTCTTTTAGCTCTGCTAGGGTTCATCAAGGATACTTTATATCCATTGTTAGAACTTAAGCCAGAACATTGGCGCCGTATGTGGCTCTTACTTAGTGGTTTCTCTTCTACTGACGTAATAGAGGCAGATCAGTTTGATGGAGACACGTTCTTGTGGTGGGCGAGCACCACGTCGTCGTCGTGGTGGTCGTCATAGTGGAGGTCGAAGTCAGGCACATGTGATCCGACCTGAACTGGAGGGGGAAGCTTCTTCCGATGGAGCCTCGGTGGCAGTACGATCTCACGCCACCACGGTTCCAGAAAATCCGGTACAGCCAGGTGTGGCTGTCAGGTCGGGTTTGGACCTTAAAACGAAGCTCCCCAGCCTGGAGACAGATACTTTGGGTGATCAGCAAGCTGAAACACCTGTGCGGGCGCCGGACAATGCATTGGGAGCATCATCTGCTGAATTGAAGCAGGTGTAGGATAACATCCAGGCGGTGCAGCGTCAGAATGAGCACTTACAAGCTCAAGTGGAGTATCTTAATCAAATGCGTGATCTGAGGTGTGGGCAGCGTGTGGATGCGGAGGATGTGGTAGATTTTCAACCCTTTGCGCCCATTGTGGCTGCAGTTGAGATTCTGGAGCACTTGCAAACTTTGACATTGGATATGTATGGGGGCGACACTGACCCGATAGATCATTTACGGTATTTCAATACTAAGATGGTCATTGGAGGGGCGACTGATGCGGTAAAATGCAGATTATTGCCTTCCACATTTAAGGGCATGACAATGACTTGGTTTATCAAACATCCCCCATATTCCATTTCAAACTTCACCGATTTGTCAACTAAGTTATTAACACAATTTTCAGCCAATCAAACTCAAAAGGCGACCCCGGCTGATTTGTTCAACATCCGTCAGCACGTGGGCGAGCGAATCCAAACATATATGGCTCGTTTTAGTCGAGTTTCAGTTCAGTTAGAGGATGCCAGTCCAGAAGTATGTGTGGCGGCCTTCAAGAATGGGCTCAAATGTGGCTCGTTGAACAAAGACTTAACCAGAAGACCCGCCAAGGACATGATGGACCTACGACCTACGTGCCAGGGCACAGGAATTCATCTTGGTGGAACAAGATGAACATACCAAAAAGATAGAGACAACTGGCGTACTCAACCTGAAGTTAGAGCAGAAAGGGGGCGTGGTTCAAAAGATCAACGCCCAGCTCAAGCACCGTGCCAGCAAAGGCCGGCGCCCTACCCTTCTGGAAGTAACACTTGGAGATTGATTAAAGCAGGTCATTTGGCAAACTTTGTCTCAGGAGAAAACACACAGTCTGAAGCAGTTAAGGCCGCCGGGGGCGGATTGTCAAAAGGAAAGGAAGTAGTGGAGGATTTGGGAGCACCTGATGGGTCGTGCTCGTCAATCGCTGGAGGATTTGGTGGGGGCGTCTATCTTGTAAAGGGCGAAAAAGGTATGTGGAGGTGGTGAATTCAGTACACAAAGCCTATGAGGGTGAGCGTTGGTTGAACCACACACCTATCATTTTCACGCCTAAAGACTTCGCTCATGTGATTCCACATGACAACGATCCAATAGTGGTGACTTTGCGAGTGAACAACTATGTTACTAAGAAAGTCTTTTTGGATCAAAGTAGTTCCGCAGACATCATTTATGTCAATGCATTTGAAAGGCTGGGCTTAAAGGAGACAGACTTGAAGCCATACACGGGATGTTTGGTGGGATTCACCGGCGATCGGGCCAAGGTCAGAGGATATGTGGAGTTGGCAACAACCTTTGGAGAAGGGGAATTTGTGAAAAAGTTCCAAGTGAAGTATTTAGTTCTTGCATGCAGGGCGACGTAAAATGTACTTTTGGGGCGCGATACTTTAAACAAAGTGTGTGCAATAATCTCGACCGCCCATTTGACAGTAAAGTATCCAGCTTGTAATGGCAAAATTGGAATTTTAAGGGTGGATCAAGAGGCTGCAAGAGCATGTTATGCTGAAAGTCTGGCGCTTTATGGCAAGAGGGCGGCCAAAGAGAGTCATCGTGTCACGGAGATCTTTTCCACACGAAGACTTTAAGTTGGATCCTCGTGATGACTCAGAGGAATTGCGACCCCAACCTGCGGAGGAAACAAAACCTATTCAAGTGCTTGGGCGAGCTTTAAAAATTGGAAGCACCCTGTCAAAAGAGCAAGAGGACCGACTGGTTGAACTACTCAAAGACAATTTGGATCTGTTCGCTTGGACGATCAGGATGTGCCAGGCATTGACCCCAATGTCATATCTCATCACTTATCAATTCAACCTGGGGCCAAACCTGTCGTGCAGGCTCGAAGGCGAATGGGCGAGGAAAAGGATAAGGCGGTGCAATTGGAAACGCAAAAACTACTTGAAGGGAAGTTCATCAAAGAAGTTTAGTACCCTACATGGTTGGCGAACGTCGTCATGGTACGAAAGGTGAATGGGAAATGGAGGATGTGTACAGATTACACAAGTTTAAACAAGGTGTGTCCAAAATACTCTTATCCACTCCCAAATGTGGATAAGTTGGTAGATGGGGCTTCCGGAAATGAAATGCTAATTTTGATGGATGCATATTCAGGATATAATCAAATTATGATGCACCGCTCAGATGAAGAGAAAACGGCGTTCATGACAAGTCAGGCGAACTATTGCTACAAGACAATGCCATTCGGCTTGAAAAACGCAGGAGCAACCTATCAGCGATTGATGGACAATGTTTTCATAAGTCAAGTGGGAAGAAATATGGAAGTATACATGGATGACATGATTGTCAAAACTGTCAATGGGGGCGAGCACCACCGAGACTTGGCTGAGGCATTCGCCCAGATCAGGAAGTACAACATGAGGTTGAATCCGGAAAAGTGTTCCTTTGGAATTTTGGGCGGCAAATTTTTAGGATTCATGATCACTTCAAGAGGTATCGAGGTTAATCCAGATAAATGCAAAGCTATTTTGGACATGAAAAACCCTACTAATATTCGCGAGGTTCAGCGATTAACGGGAAGATTGGTAGCTTTATCTCGCTTTTTGCCAAAGGCGGGAGACAAGGCGGCACCATTATTTACGTGTTTAAAAAAGAATACAACCTTTCAATGGACAAAGGCGTGTGAAGAAGCTTTCCAACAGCTGAAAAAGTTATTAGCATCGCCACCTATGTTGGCCAAACCTACACCGGCGATTCCTTTGACTCTTTATCTGGCGGTCACCGATTCAGCGGTCAGTACAGTTTTACTTCAGGAGGATAACAAGCAGTATAAAATCATATACTTTGTTAGCCATACACTGCAAGGAGCAGAGTTGCGATACCAGAAAATATAAAACGCAGCCTTAGCAATACTGGAAACGGCCAGGCGACTTCGGCCATACTTTCAAAGTTTTCAAGTAAGGGTCAAGACTGATATTCCTCTGCGGCAAGTTTTACAGAAACCTGATTTATCAGGGCGATTAGTCAATTGGTCGGTAGAGCTGTCAGAGTATGACATCCTTTATGAGCCAAGAGGACAAGTCACAATTCAGAGTTTGATTGATTTTGTAGCAGAACTAACGCCTACGGAAGGCGACAAAGAAAATTCAGAATGGGTCCTCTCAGTCGATGGGTCGTCAAATGAGTTAGGAAGCGGGGCTGGTGTGTCAATTGAAAGCGATACAATGTTGATTGAACAATCGTTAAAGTTTGGATTCAGGGCGAGCAACAATCAAGCCGAGTATGAGGCGTTGATAGCTGGTTTGAGACTTGCTATTGAACTAGGGGTGCAGAAACTATATATAAAGGGCGACTCTCAGTTGGTCGTGAAGCAAGTTCGTGGCGAATATCAGGTGAAGGACCCGCAATTGTCTAAGTACCTCGAAATTGTGCAGAGGCTTATTCAGGCGATCGGTCAAGTTAAGATTGAGCATATACCATGAAGTCAAAATGAGCGTGCAGATGCATTGACAAAACTAGCAAGTACTGGGCGACTGGGGAATTACCAAACTGTGATACAGGAAACTTTACCTCGCCCAAGTACAGATATGGTTGAATTCAAAGTGGCGAAGACTATAGATAACGAGGAACCATCTTGGATGGATCCGATCATTGAATTCTTGAGTCAGCAACCTCAGGATGAAAGCAAAAATACCAGGGAGAAAAGAAGAGAGGCTAGTTTTTATACTCTGGTAGGCGGACAGTTGTACAGGCGAGGAATTATGTCCCCAATGCTTAAGTGCGTAGATACTACTAGGTCTCAAGAAATAATGGCTGAAGTGCATGAAGGAGTCTGGTCAAGCCACATTGGAGGGCGGTCCTTGGCCGTGAAAGTACTCAGGGCGGGATTTTACTGGCCAACTATGAAAAAAGATTTCCTAGAATATGTGAAGAAATGCTCAAAGTGTCAAATTTTTTCTGATGTACATAAGGCACCCCCAGAACAACTCACGACAATGACCGCCCCTTGGCCTTTCGCCATGTGGGGGACGGACATTTTAGGACCTTTCCCAAAATCTAAAGCACAAATGAAATATATTGTGGTAGCAGTAGGCTACTTTACCAAATGGATAGAAGCTGAAGCACTAGCCACTATTACTGCCGCCAAGATAAGAAATTTTTTGTGGCGACGTGTTGTGTGTCGCTTTGGAGTTCCAATGGCTTTGGTCATGGACAATGGCACACAATTTACCAGTGCATTGACCAGGGATTTTTGCGCTGACCTATGGATTGACATGCGTTTTACTTCAGTTGAGCATCCCCAAACAAATGGCCAAGCTGAGGCAGCCAACAAGGTCATATTGAATGGGTTGAAGAAAAAACTGGATGAGGCGAAAGGATGGTGGGCGGAAGAGTTACCAGGAGTTTTGTGGGCATACAATACTACGGTACAAACAAGTACCGGGGAAACGCCCTATAGGCTAACCTATGGTTCTGATGCTATGTTGCCCGTGGAGGTAGAAAACCAAAGCTGGAGAGTTATGAACAGGAATGAAGAGGAAAATAATGACAATTTGATTACAAACTTGATCATGCTCCCGGAGTTGCAAAGAGAGGCACACTTACGCAACGAAGCCGGGAAGGTACGGGTCGCCCGTAGGTATGCAACTAAGGTCGTCCCTAGGAAGATGAAGGCGGGAGACTTAGTGCTGCGAGAAAGAACCTTGACCTCAGGAAAAAAAAATTGACACCAAATTGGGAAGGACCTTTCAGGGTCAAGGCTGAAGTAGGCGCATGGGCGTACAAACTTGAACAACTCGATGGCAGTATAGTGCGTCGCACGTGGAATGCCTCTAGTTTGAGGCAGTATTATAGTTAAGCAAAAATAAAGCCGCACTCTTTTTCCTTGGAAAAAGTTTTTAATGAGGCGACCTATGTAAATGAAGGGAGGAAACTCTCATGTAAGGATCTATAGATCCTAGCTTTAATTATAGAAATGAGAAATGTTTTACAGTTTGATGTTCGTCACAACTGACAAGATCTAACTTATAAACTTTCCTAATCAATCAATTTTTCTATGGCAATGATCTAGTACGACTAAAACTTTCACAATCAGAAAGCGTCGTCACTGAGCAAACATAGCCTTGGCAATTCTAGTGGCCACTAGAATCCAAGCCCCGTCCGTGAAACGACTAAGGCCAATAAAATGTGCCTAAGCCTTGGCAATCGTCCAAGCACAAAAAAGCCTATCCAAGGGCGAGCAAAGCCTCAGTAAAAAGCCAATAGAATCATATTAATTGCAATACTTGTTAATTAAAAATGGAAAAGGGGCAAGGCCCAAAGATTGTAGTCATTACAAAAAAGAAGGGCGAGGCCCAAGATCCAAACAACAACAACTTAAAAACAAAGAGCCTAATTACAAACAGGAAAAAAAATTTAAACTTAGTTATTCTTCACTTGCTTGTCTGCATCAGCATTGGAGGCATCTTTCTCCACGCCCTCGCCTTGGATTTCTCCATTGGTGTTGGTGGCAGCTTTCTTCACGCCCTCGCCCGTGGCCTCCTCATCTTCCTCATCATCAGATTCTTGCATAAAAGGAAGGCTGCGAACGTCGGGATCAGCGGGACCAACGACCTTTCCATCCACAATTTTCTTCATGAAGCCAAATTGGGAGAAATCCAGCTTAGGATAGAGAATCTGCAATTGAGCCTTGGCGCCTATATGACCAAGGACATACGGGCGAGAACTCTTTTCCAAAAGAGTCTCGTCAGATTCCTTCAGCTCGGCCTCAAGCTTCTTGATCTTCTTCTCCGCAACATCAAGCTTGGTTTCAAGACCTGCTTTGGCAGCCCTCTCCTTGGCGAGATCCTCTGTCGCCCCTTGTAACTGACGACGAACGTCGGTCAAAGCATCTTCAGCTTGCTTCTTGGCAGTATCAGCACGCTTAACGGCAGTATCTGTCTCAGCTTTCAAATGGGAATAGGTCGCTTTAGCCTCTTCAAGCTTTAGTTGGGCGCGGGCCTTCTCAAATTCATTGTTCTTCAGATGAGGGAGAAGACCAGCGGAACAGCTGGCAGCGGCGAGGGCTGGTTCACGGAGAGGGTCACCGCACCTCGGACACCTTGACAGGCCACTTCATGAGGAATTTGGGTATTGAAATTCCTCTCCATAAAGTGGAGACCATTGAATTTAGCGTCTAAGACGTTGTGAAGAGCGTCGTTGTCACTACCGAGCACCGCGTCTCGCGATGATTGAGGAACAGGGCTGGAGGCGGCCACCAAGTTGTCAAACGCACCAGGAGTTTGATACTTGGGGGGGGATGTTGCTGTGAGGTTTCCTCTCTCTATGAGCCTTAGACAAAGAATCATTCAAAGTTGTTTGCTTAGGATCACTTTTGGAAGAGCCACCAGATTTCTGGCGTTTTGGCTCACGATCATCAACCAGCGGCGACTTCTTTCTTTCGCCCTTGGGGTCCTTCTTCTCATTCCTCCTCTGACCCTTAACAGTTTCGACCTGGCTCGAAATAAAGGCTTGCATGCTATCAGGATTGACGCCGCCTTTGTTCTTGCCCAATCTCAGCTGCACATAATATAAAGAATATGCAGGTCAGTTATAGGCGATTCAAGAGGGCAATACTTCAAGATAAGCATTCGATAAATCTAAACTTACTAAAAAATTCTTGAAGTTTCCCATCTTTGGTGGCTTGGAGAAGGTCACAACAGGAAATTTGGGGAAGAGTAAGGATGTACAAGGCGACCTGTTGCTCCTCCTCGGTTAATGCCTCGAGAACAACAGTAATATCGCGGCGAGGATTGACAGTCCAGTGCAAAGGGAACAAAGGACGATCTTTCGAGTCAAGGATAAGGTTGGGAATTTCAGGAGAATGGACAATCTTAAAAAACTTATTTTGCCAATGTTTAAAATTACTTTTCAAAGGCTTAAAGACTGACATATTGGGACGGGCCGACAAAGGGACAAAGGATACACAGGAGGGTTTGGCGATACATGTTTTGTAGAAAAAGAAAAATAAAGGATAAGTCGGGGTGACGTTTAGTTGATCACATAGCAACTCAAAGCATCGAATGAATCCCCAGGCGTTCGGTAGTAGTTGGCAAGGGGCGACTTTTAAAAAAGTAAGAATGTCGCAGACAAATGGAGAAAAGGGGAGCTTCATGAAAAGCTCGGTAAAGATGTAGCCATGGAGGTAAAACCAAGCGGGCGCCCCAACAGCCCTTGAGGGTTTAAGTGTAACGATGTCGTTATCGTCACAGGGGAGACGTTTAAGGACAAATCATCGTTATGGCCGGTTTTAGGGTTCACTTTGGAAAAACCTTGGGCGGTAATGCGGTTGTTATTCAGAGATTGGATGTTGTTCCAAATGGAGCGGAAGAGGCACTTGTCATCCATACATTTATCACTGGTGCGCCAATCTTCCGAGGTGGATGGGTTATCAGAAGAAAGGTGAGAGGTAATGGAAAGGGTCCTATTGGGGGCGAGATCAGAAGTGGAGGGCGTGTTCTTAGACTCAGATTCAGAGTCGACTACGATGATTTTTTCTTGGCTAATGGTGGTTCTATCGTCATCAGACACAGAATCAAGAGAAAGGGAGGAATAGGTTTGACTGTGTGGAGATATTCTGGGAAGTTTCATGGGAAGAAGATGAACAGAAAAGTAAAGAGTAAAAAGAAGAGAAAGAAAAGAGAGAACTGACCGAAAGTGAGAGAGGTAACGGGAAAGCAACGAGCTATGGTGGCCGGAGCAATGAAGGGTCACCGGAGCAGTAAGGGTCACCGGAGCGGAAAAGCTTCGGGAACGCAGAGAAAAACAAAAGTTTGAAGTAGGGTGCAGTAAAAGAAAATAAAGTTTGTGACTTTGGGGTTTTTATAGCCAACTGAATGAAGAAAGAGAAAGTAAGGGGAAACGATACGATCTTTTTCAAACGCTTGCACGAAACGAGGCATTCCCTCGAATCCCGCATGAAAAGACAGCGGCAGTTGAATGCTAATGATGGCAATTTTTTGGTAACGGTGCATCATGCGTCATACGAAACGGTGTGGGCTAAGTAACTTGGGCGGCCATAGATAAAGGGCGGTTGAGCGTTCGAGTTTCATAAAGACATTTCAACTCCTAAAAAAGTGAAGCTTCATGTCTTGTGGGCTTGTGGACTAGGTCACGCGAGTTGTTTGTAGAGGGCTGTGTAGTTTCTTCACTCCGATTGTAAGACATTTCAGCTCCTAAAAAAGTGAAGCTTCATGTCTTGTGGGCTTGTGGACTAGGTCAGGCGAGTTGTTTGTAGAGGGCGGTGTAGTTTCTTCACTCCGATTGTAAGACATTTCAGCTCCTAAAAAAGTGAAGATTCATGTCTTGTGGGCTTGTGGACTAGGTCAGGCGAGTTGTTTGTAGAGGGAGGTGTAGTTTCTTCACTCCGATTGTAAGACATTTCAGCTCCTAAAAAAGTAAAGTTTCATGTCTTGTGGGCTTGTGGACTAGGTCAGGCGAGTTGTTTGTAGAGGGCGGTGTAGTTTCTTCACTCCGATTGTAAGATATTTCAGCTCCTAAAAAAGTGAAGCTTCATGTCTTGTGGGCTTGTGGACTGGGCGGGCTAGTACAAGATCATAGAACCCGCCCAGTAGACCTGACACCTCATAGGTAGAGATGGGGTCCCAGTATGAAGACGTGGGCTCGGGTTACTTTGTCTTCTTTATATTAAGGATATAAGCATTTGTCTTATTCTACATAGGGATTTGGGCCTTGCATGTAAGGCCCAAATCCATGAATATTCTAGATAAGGACCACCCCCCAGTATAAAAGGGGTGTCCTCACCTTGTACTAGACACCTTTTTGATCATTAATGAGATAATTTCCTTATTCATACATCACATATATTCTTTTAGCTCTGCTAGGGTTCATCAATGATACTTTATATCCATTGTTAGACCTTAGGCCAAAACAATCTCTAGCTTTATAATGTTGTTATCTCTTCCCCTTTGATGATTTTGAGTCTATTTAATGATTTTGAGTGTCACATTAAAAGCCTTTTGTAGATTGCCTTTTTTTGTCAATTCTTCACACAAGGTACTTTCTTAATTCGAGTGCCCACAAGCCACTTTACCACTACAAAAATTCAATTCATTAGTATTTATAAACTTAAAATGTAGAAATTTATTTTAAAATAGATACTCAGCTAGGACTTGGAGTGACCTAGTATAGATGCCATGTTCTAGTTTCTAACGTCAATCATTCAAGTTTCATTCACTTCTGTCAAAAATAAAATTCACAGAACATAGATTCTATACATAACCTAATGAAAAACACCATTCCCAGCTTTCATGAATTTTGGTTTGAAAAGTTTCAATAATATTCAGAGGAGAGGGGGGGGGGGCAAAAGGAGAAAGAATACTGGAAGAGTAATCAACACAGAATCCAACTTACCACAGGTATGTATATGCCAAGATGGTTGAGAAAAGATATGTACATTGGACTTCTTGCCTGCAATCTCGATGCAAATTTTAGAGATTGGTATCACTAAGATTGGCTCCCAAAATATGATTCCCATTGTCCACAGCAGCAAATGCCATTAGAATAAACCGGACAAAGATCACAGCAAGATGAAAATAGCAATTATGAGATAGCACGGACCAGATAGAAAATCAGTGTGAATGAGCATTGATGACCCGGATTTATATAATGTTTTTAGGGTTTTTCCTTGCTAGTTTTGAGTCTTTTTGTTGAGTCTCATGTAGTGTTTCATGCATTCTCATGCATTTTTATCTTTCTTTGTGTTTTTGCTTCACTTAGGTAATTTCATAGTTTATTAGGGACTTTAGTTGCCTTTTGGGTTAGTTTAAGAGGTTATTGAAAGTTCCACTTGTTTTGAGGGCCTTTGTAAAAAACTGACCTTTAAGTTTCAAGATATTTTCCAAGCATGTTCATCAAGGTTTCAGATTAAATCAGCTGAAGAGGGAAGGTTTAGAGGCTTGGAGAATTGAATGGAGGCTTAAAGAGGAGTAAAGAGGATTTAAAATGAAGATCAAGGGACTTTCCAGTGTGTTTAGAGCACCTAGGCGTGGTCCATTGGCGCCTAGGCATGCTTAATTGGCGCCTGAGCGCCCAGACTCGTTTCTTTTGCTTATAAATAAGTTTTTAGTAGTTTTCTTTTGTAATCTTTGATACCCATTCCTTTTTTACATAAGTTTAGAAGGATAGGAACATCTAGGAGAGTGAGAGAAGGCTTCCAAGCTTGTAATTCAGGTTCTTAGCCAAGCATGCTTGGCTAGCCAAGCATGCTTGGCTAATCTCTCTTCTTATGTTTTGGTTTTCATGTAAGACTTTTCATGTTTAAGTTATAATCTTAAGTTCTTTCCCACATGATCTTCTTCTTTCCTTGAATCTCATTTTCTGAATATCAATATAAGCTTGTATGCATGCTTGCTTTATGCTTTTCTATAATCAGAACGGAAGTTTGTTATAGATTAGGGAACCGATTTGGGATTACCCCTTCTTTGCTTGCTACTAGGAATAGAGGAAGGGTTGGGGTTTGTTGGCCTGAACTTTATAATCTTTATGCTTCATACAAATGTTTAAGTACACAAGGAATTGAGCTTATCTTTTGATTTGAAAGAATTATCTATGCGAGGAATCGATAGGCAATCTCTCTTAGGCTATAACATCAAGAGAGATTCATGAGTTCATGTGCTTAGAATGATGTGCTTAAATTGGCTAGTTGAGCAAGGATCCAAAGCATGTTATTTTCTGAGTTTATGTTTATTTTCCCTTTTTACTACTTCGACGTTTCATCATCTCAATAAATCAAACCTTCATACTCAAGGCTTAAACTGAATTTATTCACTCACAATCCCTGTGGTTTGATATTTAAAACCGGGTGGATTCGTACCCTTGCGGATTTACCAACAAGCATTGCCTCTCAAAAGTCAGAAACACACCCTTATATAGCAACAAATTGAAAGCAATTTAAAACACAAAACAATCGAACAACTTTATCCTATCAAAAATTCCCCAAAAAGTAAATTGTACTGCAAATTCATCCATTAACTTTCCACTGACCAGGTAAGCAACAAAAAGCAAATCAACTTGATAAAACCCAAAAATGTTTACAAACCTACATGAAACCAACCAAAAGGTAAGAAAAAGCAACCTTAATTAGCCCTTACGGTGGACCTTGATCTATAACTTTTTAATTCTTCAATTGAAACCAAATAGAAAAACCAAAAAGTAACAACAATAGTTCCTTATGGTGCACCTCCACCACATTGAATAAAAACCCTTTTGTGTATAGTAGCCAAAATGCTTCCCCTTTGTAGTAGTTATAGATTCAGTTGAAAAGAATAAAGTTGTGACCCAAATACTTAGTTTTTTTTGTTGTTGAGATGAAGCCTAAATACATAGATAATAAAAGCAAAAACCACATAAAGTGTGGATAATAACAAAAAAACATACGGCCCATTCCCTTATTGCAGTAACTAATAAGTTGAAACCCTAACCATAAAAGCATAAACTTTGTGCGGAGCCTTTCATTTTTGGTTTTTCGAAAAATAAACCCAGAATTCTTGGTTCATGTTCATTCTTCTTTCTTCATCAAACATCAAACACCTTCTCCTTCTTCCACTCCTTCAACAACCACCGCTAGATCCAACAATACCATCTTCATCATAACTCTCATTTGAAACTACATCTAAACCCTAATTAGCTTCTTCTTCCCCTTTTCTTCATCTTCTTCCCCCTCTCCCAAACTAAAATCCCTAATCAAATACAGAGGAAGCAGAGCATCAAGGATCTGCTCAAATTACAAAATTGGTGAGAATTTTGCAGTCTTTGCCCTCACACTAACCAAACGCTTTGAATTTTTTCTTCTGGGTTTGGAAGCGTAGCAACCTGCAGAGAGAAAGAGAGGAAGCTGTAGTGGAGCGCGACCCACACAACGGATTTGCAGGGTTGGGGTTTTGGGGGGTCTGATCTGGGTTTAGGAGGTGAACCACCTTCACCATCATCTCCAAATCTTTGATTTCAACTTCACCCAACCACCCTAGAGAAGATCCACGACCCAAAGCTTCTCTCTTTCGATTTTGTGGTGGTGGTGGGATTTAGGGTTGTGGTGGCGGCGGGGTTGGGTGGTGGTGGGGTTGTGGCTGGGTGGTCGGGTTTAGGGTTGTGGGTTGCAGTGGTTGTTGGGTGGGAGGAAGAAAAGAAGAAGATGAACTAGAACAGAAGAAGAAGATCCACGACCCAAACCTTGTCTCTTTCGATTTTGTGGTGGTGGGGTTGTGGCTGGGTGGTCGGGTTTAGGGTTGTACGTGGCAGTGGTTGTTGAGTGGGAGGAAGAAAAGAAGAAGATGAACTAGAAAAGAGGAAGAAGATCCATGACCCAAACCCGTTTTTTTTTTAACTAGTAACTAACCTAATAGTTAATGACCATTTAATTTGACCTAATTTAACCTAATAATTAGTTAAAGATTAAGAAAATATGTTTTTTGATTTTTTTTTTTTAAAACCTGCTATTGTAGGTCAAAATGAGGTGGTTCAACTTTGCACCACAAAAGAGTGGTCCATAATAAATTTTTCTTGGAAACAAGGGAATAGAGCAAACTAATGATAGTACGCAAATGCAGAGTTCACTCCATTAAGTGCTTAATCCACACAACTTCAGACCCACAAAATTAGAGATGCCCTTTTAATGCCACCCGCGCTAGCTGCTAACACCATCGGCCACGCTCCCTTCTTTATAATCTGACCAACCGTATCATCCCAACCTCCAATCTTCCAGAAGACTTGTTAGCAAGCTGCTACGATGCGCAAAATAGGTTGGGCCAGCTACTCATACTAAGAGCAAGTCAAAGCTGCAAGCGTTTTAACCCCATCAAACTCAGCAAGCTCATCACTGCACAAAAGAGATAAGGCTACACCCAGATCTGCAACAAGTAAATTGACACCTAGAAATACCCAAACCTAAGTGCTACACACAGATATGCAACAAGTTTGGGTCAGGAATTTTAACAAACAGATCCAAGGGTAGCAGATCGAACAAATCCAGCAAAGTATGGTCGAAACCTAAAAATTGAAGGTTTGGTCATGAACTCCATCGAGATTTGACGGTGAAGAGATGACGAATCTGGGATTCTCTCTCTGATCGGGTCCAAATCTGTAGGAACCATCACCACCATCATACTCTCCTCGCGTCGTTCCACCACTGCCACCTGTAAATGGCTTTTCCGGCTGATTCCTTCGACCTTTAAAGAAACGAACACCACCGCGATGATCCCCACCACGAGGAGAAGAGATTCCAATCCTCAGTTCTTCCCCGGCGATTTCCCCGCCGTTCGCCGGTGGTGGTGATTGTGGCGGGTGGGTTCTTGGTAATGGTGGTGAGTGGAGAGAGATTGGTAATGGTAGGGTTCTGGATGAAGATGAGATGAAAATATTTTAAAATTAGTGCTATTATAATTATGAAATTTGTTTTTTTTAAACCGAAAAACCCACTATCGTGAGTTAAAAGTACTTTGTGCAAGTTTGCACAAGCTCTTGCTTGTCCATAATAAACTCCTCCACATAAAAATATGAAAAGATACATCTACCAAGTCAACTGTCTATTACATGTTCCAACTATTATTATAGATATTATAGTTCTACCTGTCCTATGCACTTGACCAATACTTACTTACCGTGTTATTGTATTCAATATATTAATTTATATTTCTCCAATGACTCTTGCATTAACTTTGTAGTTTATATAATTTTATATATAAAGTCGGATTCAAGTGGAAGTGAGAAGTGTACAATTTATTGAATAGATATGAAATTATATTTATATAATACGTGTATGTGTGTATATATATATATATATATATGCCTATTTTATGCACGATTTACGATGCGACGATAGAACGTCAGTGTGACGATTAGATCAAACCGACAATCAAAGGCACCAAAGACATGGTCGTCATGACTCCCATTTAAATGAATGACTCGAGTAGATGAGGATAGGAAGCTAATCTAATCGAATCTCTTGACGGTAGTAACACACTGTCTCAGGTCGATCGATAGTCGAACCGACGAGCCAAACCCTAGTATACAATGTGTGTTAGTACTAGGCATCCAGAGGGGAAATACACTATTAGAAAACCCTTAGTATTAAGAAATGATGAAGCATAGTTGCCAATTTGTCTCGACTTGAAGGTATAATAAAATAATCGACCAACCGGTGCCCTAGGTTACTATTCACCCATGATGACACACTACTATTCATCAATAGTAAGCACCATGATGGCTTCTTGTTCCCATAAACCCCTCCTGAGTGATGCCTGGACGAGCACAGACCTGCGGCAGCACCTGGAGCCTTGTGATAATCAGCTTGCATGCAATTCCATAGGTGGTGCAACTTGGTTAAGCTCTTAATCTTGATTTGCTTAATTTAGCCACTTACAGCTTATAAAATGGTACCATTCGAACCCCTTGAGCCTCAGACATTCCATTCCAACACTTAGCCTCTTCAGATAGTGCCCAGAGAGCTCATAGAGAGTGAGAGACCGAGAAGAGCTTCACAAGCTTCTTCTCTTCGATTCTCGAAATTTGTTGAGTGTTAGAGTGTAATTTTCATTCCATTAAGTTCCTGAGAGGGTAAGGATTCAATCTGGGTCAATTTCACGAAGCTTTGAGCCTAGGAAAACCCAAACCCGCGAGCACCATGCAACTCCGGCGAGCAATTTCCAAAATTCGGCGAGTTCTTCAACCTGTAACTCAACTTTTCTCACGTTCCAGACCTCCATAGCAGCACCCATTAGCACCACATTCATCCCCATAACCTGTAGAACAAGTCCCAGTACCCGGAACAGCACGACGGTGACGATTTCAGCACCTCCGATCATCTTCTCCGGCGAACCTCGTCTTCTCCGGCGAGTGAGTTTCTGCAACTCTCTCATTTTCGTGTTGCTTTCAATCCAAAACTTATCCTTAAGCATGTTAGGACATTTTTAGGAAGCTTTGGACTAGTTTTGAGCCTCGAATCACCATGAATTAGCAGAACCAATATTTGAATTTTCAAACTCGAGCATGCTATCGGGTTGAGCTTCAAGCCTCGAATTGGAGTGCCAAATTGATTAGTTTATGCTTCTGGAACATGGTAGAGCCTTTTAGTTGAAAAACTCCAATTTCACCTCACGACCGATTCAAAAACTGGCAAATTGAGGTAGTTACAGTGCTCAAATGTTTCTAAAAATGGTATAGATGGATTCAAAAGGTTGGAAACTATAGGAATAGTGTATCAGAAGTTAGTTTTAGCCTAGTTTGTGAATTTCTTAATTTGCAAGTAAACTTAGGATTAATTTGAACTTAAGCTAGGTTAATCAGCTTAATTAAGTGATCTTGAACTTGATTATGAGTTAGGGAAACTAGGAATAGAGTAATGAAAGACCAAGAAGTCAGAAGTCAGTAGGCTAGCATGATGAATTAGGAAGTTAAGTTAGTAAGCTAAAGAATAAGTGATTTTGACAAAATGGCTTAAAGAATAAGTTAAATAATCTAGAAGTAATTATGAGCTTAAGGACTGAGTTTAGTAACAGAATCAGGTCAGTAAAGAAAATTAGAGTAGAAGGGTAATAAAAAGAAAATAAAATTAGTACATGAAGTAGTTATATTTTTTAGCTTCATGGATCTATAACCCGACCATAATCCATGATGCAGAGCGTGAAGGATCAAGCTCTCGAGTTTCAAAAGAAATCATTGAGTCACAGGTAAGGGGAGTTAGACAAGACCTTGTCTTGGTACAAGACAATTAAGTAATCGTTAAAGCGATAGTAGACATATTATTATTTACTCGCTTGTTTACAATGACTGTGGATTTTATGAAGTGATGTTGAATGTTTGCTTGTGATTCATATATGAATTGCTTGTGGATGTTGTATTGCTGCATTGTTAGAAAGGAGGTAAAGTATACCATGGGATATGGTGATACTTAGGAAATCGGCTTAAAAGCTCGGATAAGAGAATTTGTCTTATGACAATATATAAATCTAAAACATCTGAGGTAGGAGGGTACAGGGAAATAATTCACCGGCTTAATGTGTTATTGATACTTGGATTTGGAAACATGACCTACCCGTCACATGTTAGGAATCACCTTAGGAAGATAGATATTAATAATTATAAAATGGAATTAGTAAACGAATAGGTGATACCCTTTCTTTAAATTAATTAAAGAAAGTACATAACCATTACCGGGTCGAATAACTATTTCCTGCCCTAAAACCCGACTACTTGATACCTTCGGATCTCGCCTTCAAATACAATGAGGCGTACTTACTTGAAGAGGAAGGTACGGATGTTTGTTTCTAGTTCGCTAGAAATTCGAGAGAAGAATAAGGGGGCGATGGATGATGTTTGTAAACAACCTTTCGGAGCGACAAGGAGTAGGAAAGTGTTGTCACTACCACTAAAGAGAGTGGGAATACAGAGACGCCAATGGTGATCTTGTTCAGAGATGAATAGACCCGGGACTTACACAATGACTCTACCTCTCCATCAGCTACCGGCAGGGTCCGGAGGGCCAGCCTGATGCAACGTACCAAGAGTCGCGAAGTTGTGTATTTCTGTCAGAGAGCTACTGGGCGATCATGTCCGATAAAGAGTGGACTGTAAGGAGTGTCCATGTTCCCAAGACGACTTTCCGAAGATTAAAAGAAGCTAAGGCTTCGGGCCCCATAAAATATACTCATCACATGATAAACATAATTAAAAAGGTTGACGATGAACTCACCATTTCGTAAAGAAGTAGTGAGAGAAGTCAATTCGAAGGACGAAGGTATAAGGCGGTAAAACCTCATACTATGTGTGATTTGTATGTGCTTGTTAACATGCTTGTTTTTAATAGTATGTTATCTTGAACTTTATCGTTTATCTTATTTGACATGTGGCTTGTGCAAAGTCGCGTTTGACTCACCCTTGCATTATTCTTACTATAAAGCAGATCACAGGTTAGAAGATGAGCCTCCCTCCAGTACTCGCCATTCACGCTGACTTCCCGTCCCGTACTGGCTGGCACCTTGATCCCGCTACCGGTTTCTGTTTTTATTCTGGACTGACGATGTTGTGGTGCAGGGTACCCGGATCAGATGAGCTTGGCTACCCAGTGACCATACCCCTCATGTTCTCATTCTATATGCCGAGGCATGCCCGGAGGTTCCGTCCGCCCGTTCCTGATCCGCCACCACAGCTTCAGCCGAAGGTGGATCCAGCGCCCCAGGACGGATTGTGTCTCGATCCGCAGGTTGGTGTGGACCCTATGCCCCAGGAGGAGCCATTCCGACCCGTACCGATCCGAGTCAGGAGCCCACAGGAGCTCTTCGCGCCTAATCAAGCACCTCAGGAGCCATTAGGTTTTCCGCTCCAGAGGACTGCGCCTCGTCTCAGGTCGACAGCAAGGAAGAGGGTGCGGTCACCAAGCTTTTCCAGAGACGCCTGAATCTACAGACAGCGGTTCGTGAAGCCCGATGGATTGGGAGAGAGAGTGCCTATGCCAGTGCCGGAGGAGGGGAGCAGTGGTGACATGGAGGAGGATCCGGAAGAGGAGGAGGTTGGGGAGTGAAGCCGTATGGTCCGATGATAGTTCTCACCAGTTTTCTTAATTAATCAAGTTTATGTTTGATGATGCCTTGTGGGGGATGTGTGTACCCTCACTTTAATACTCTCTTGTTTCTGTCATTCGAACTCATAGTGGCTTGGCCACATATGCTATGTGTTTATGTTTCATTGTGTGCTAACTTGCTTGTCTTTAGGTATACGGTCAACCATCTGAAAAGGTTAGAGGGGAACTCTGCGACTGTGAGAAGTCGTAAGTGGTCTCTGAATCGATGCATCATTAGAACGGTAACACTAACACTAACACTAATGCGAAGAAGAAAAAAAACGGCTCACTCATTCATAAGTGATAGGAGTTGGGTGAATACGTCACTTGTGGAAGAGGGACGCCACACTATACCCGAGTCTTGAAAAACCATAGGATTAGAGGAGTTTCGATGTTGTCTTGTGGGGTTCCTAAATGGGGCTTCCCTGATAGTCATTGATTCTTCACTCGGATTGTTACTAGCATCATGATACTACTATCTTGTAACCATTGTTAATGGTTCCTGTGGTGGGTCGTGATGTTAGGTCTTTATCTTCTAAGATGAGGGAATCCGGGAACCTTTAGCTGTTAGTCCTAGGTCTATCCCTAAACAACACACTAGTCTTCTGACCCTAGTTTGTCACCTATATTAGGATTTCTCTATCTCTAGAATAATTCAACCTTTCTGTTTAGAAAATAATTTGTTAGTTTGGGCTCAATCTCATTCTTTTTAGAAGTTTCTCAGTCTCCCGTCTTTGTAAATACATTAATTTGTTTCTCATCTTTTACTCATTGTTCCACTATTCTTCCTTGCAAAAAAAAAATTTTAAAAAACTCAATAGAGTTAGCATTCCCTAAACTATTTGTTTCGGTTGCAGAGATCTCACCATTGCTCCGCAACACAAATCCTTCTGCAGTCCAATCCAAACTCGCTCCCGCTCCCATCAACAAATAGCATCACTTCAAACCTCAATGGCTGCAACTTCTAAACCAAACCAAACCATGGAGCAGAGAATTAAAAACCTGGAAGGGAGTGTAGGTCAAATTCTGGAGTTGCTCAAGGCCCTTAGACCAATTGAAAGAGAAAAAGTGATCCAAGATGAAGAGAAGGAAGAGGAAGCTGAATATGTGATTGTGACCTCAAAACCCCCACATGAAATGGCAGCTGGAAGTTCTGCGGGGAAGGTTAGTGAGTAAGAAGCCAAAATGCTGAATAAGGTGGAGATGTTGGAAGAGAAGATGAGGGTTATACAAGGCATAGAATCCTACGGAAGCTTGGATATGCAAGAATTTTGCTTATTCCCTGACTTGGAAATCCCGCCAAAATTGAAGGTGCCTGACTTTGAGAAGTTTGAAGGAAAATCAGACCCTGTGATCCATCTCACCATGTATGCACGAAGCATGGCTCTCTATCACCGAAATGAAAAGCTGATGATCCATTGCTTCCAGCACAGTCTGGCTGGTGGTGCATTAGCTTGGTTTCTGCATCTTGATAAAAACCAAACAAAGACCTGGCGTGGCTTGGCTGAGGTGTTTGTGAAGCAATACCAGTTTGTGACTGATATTATCCCTGACAGGTTTGAGCTGCAAAGAATGAACAAGACAGAGGGAGAGTCATTCAGAGAATATGCACAAAGGTGGAGGGAGAAGGCTTCTCAGGTTCATCCACCCTTGACGAAAAAAGAGATTGCCAGTCTATTTGTGAGGACTCTTCAAGGTCCGTATTTTGATAAGCTGCTAGGTGGTGTTACTAACCGATTTTCTGATGTGGTTATTGCTGGGGAGCAGGTAGAAGATGCTATCAGGGAAGGGAGGTTGAGTAATGCAAATGTCCATGTGGATAAACAGAAGAAGCCAATGTTTGAAAAGAGGGAAACAAATGTCCATGTGATTGGTACTGGTCCCTATCCAGCTAATTCCCATCAACCAATTTACCAATCCGCACCATATCTCATTCATCACCCGTCCTATTCAAACTTTTCCGCTCCTTATCCATCCACTTCTCCGCAAGTAAGCAATATCTCATTTTCCAAAAGTACACCTCAGCCTGAAAACCAAGCTTACCAGTCGAGAAGAGAGAGGCCAAAGATAGACCCAGTGCCAAGTTCTTACTCAGAGATCTATGATACTCTAATGAAGGGGAATATGATAGGCCCTGAGGTACCTCAACAAGTCTCCAATCCTCCCCCAAAGTGGTACAACCCGGCTGAAAATTGTAAGTATCACATGGGAGCGCCTGGGCATACAATTGAGAATTGTTGGACCTTCAAGAATTGAGTACAGAGGTTGAGGGATGCTAGTTATTTGAACTTTGAGGAGAAGAAAAAGTCATTTGCAGGGTCGTGCATTGAAAATGATCCACTGATGAAGCATATTTTGAAGGAGTGATGGTTGTAATGATTTTTGAAGGAGTAATGGTCTTGATGAGGATAGCATTGTTGTACTAGCAGTATCTTATCGTTTCATTTTGCAATCGAGTGGTTCGCTTTTTAATGTACTTTTTGTATTTTGTTTCATCAATGAAATCATCTTTTGTTCGTATTATTTGGTTTGCAAATATACTACACAGAAAAAAGAGTGAAAAGTGTAAGACCCTAGACATTATTTTTGTAATGCTTTGGTGATGGATTGAATAAAATGAGATTTTGGTTAAGTTTGAGTTTTGACAGATTTTAGCTGTCATCTTGTGTGAATTTGTAGAGGGACTTAACGACCTCATTTGGGAAAACTTCCTTCATGAGAGTTGTAGCCCTTTAAGGTAAGAAAATTCTCGAAGTGGAATCAGGTCGTAGGATTTGGGTAGTTTGTTAGGGACTTGTTGCTATGTTTGGTTATGAAAAATCTTGAATTTTGAGGGTTTGCATGAGGGTTTGGGTTGAAGGTTTGCTTGCTGTACTTTTATGATATGAGACCTATGTGATTTGATTTTTTTTTATTGCTGGAACATAGCTTAAAGCCTTAGGCTGAAATGGTTTATAACTTCTGTGGCTCTGTTTTTGTGAAAGTTGTTTCTGCTGTCAATATGTTGAGTTGCGAAAATGTTTTGAAGTTTTGTTTAGGAACATGTGTTTAGGAGACGCTGTGAGTTATATGATGTTAAGCTTGATTTCATGAGCCTTGGTACTTGCCTTGTGGTGCTGTTGTGACATCATATGCATGATTTTATGTATATGGCTATTCTTAAATGACTTCACACTGTTTAATTGGTTATTTGTACAAAAAGGGTCGCTCACCTAGCTGTAATTCCCTTTTGTGCACTGTGAATGTTGTGTTGATATTTTTAGTTTTGTGAGGAGATTAAAAGTCTCTAAGATGACTTGGCTTAGAGCCTCAATATAAGAGAAAGAGAATTAACTCGCTTGCAAGTGAACCTTAAATTAAACGGACATAGGTCAGGTAGACTATGGTCCATGAGAACGATGGGCTTGCACGCGAGGGTGATTTGGTGGATGGACCGGTTAGGTCTCCACGTGATAACCATGATTTAGTCATGGGATATGGATCGACTGTGTGGGTCTCCCTGAGTGATTTGTGGATGCACCGGGTAGGTCTCCACGTGACTTGGGTTGACTGTGTGGGTCCCCTTGTGATTGTTCATCTGCGGATGATCGAGATTGGCCAAGGTGTTTTGGTGGGTTGTGCGAAGTGAGGAATCCGTTAGCCTAACTGACTAACCAATGATGAAATCCTATAAGAGACAATAATCCTTATAAATGTTGATTATTTATTATGATTATATGCTTTTGCTGTTTGACCTGACCCTGCTTGTTTGTTACTTTGTTTATTTGGGGGGGGGGGGGGTAGATGGTGACCACCACGACAGTGGAAGCTATCGTGATCTGGGAGATGGTGCTGAGTGAGCCTGAGGATGACCGGCTCTGGGAGATCGACGGTTCCGGAGTCCGGAGAGTCTACACCGGCAATGCGGAGCTCATAGGAAGGGACATACATGGGAGAGTCGTAAAGAGGAAGACCCTTGGAGATGGGGCAGTCATGTTGCCTCACCCTCCTGCTAGATTTGATCAGACTACCGTGGAGAAGCCGCTGGAGTCCTGGGAGGACGAGGAGGAAGAAGATCCTTCGGAAGACACTACAGTTGAGTCACCGTTGATAGAGGAGAAGAATATAGTGGAGTCTTCACCACCGGAGCCAAAGGAAGCTAGCCCAGTTGATGACTATGGAGATATGCCCGCATTGGAGCCTGTTCCAGATGCGAGTGAAGAACGTCCGCCTAAGAAGAGGCAGTGTGGATGGCTCTCGGGATCTGAGGGGGAACCAGCTTATCCATGGAAAAGTCGAGTTACCGAGACTTCGGAGGTCATCTACATTTCTAGCGATGATGAGGAGTAGAGTCGAGATTTTCACATGTGGGAGTGTCCTATGAGTGCTACATCGGATTTTACTTTTATTTTTCTCTATTATTGGAACCTTATTTATTTCTGTTTGGAGATCATTTATGTATTTTGGTATAGGGCTTCGCCCTCGGATTGGCAATAAAGTTTTGAAATGAGGTTTGGCCATGTTTCTCTATCCAAAGAAGGAAAAAATATTACCCCTTGCTACCCTCTTTGAGCCTTAACAGAGAAATTTTCTTCATTTTAACCTTGGACAAGGAGCACCCCCACACTGGGGGCTAATGCAATGTTTTTCCATTACTTATCTCACTTGGAGCTGATGTGTGCTTGTCTCATGTGTTACCCTTACACTAGGAGTCTTTCAAGATATTTAAATTAGTTAAATCATTCTTCTGCTATTAAATAAAATTCAAAAGTAAAAAAAGAGAGAAAGACAAAATGAGAAAAGAAAAGAAAAATGCAAAAAAAAAGCAGAGAATGAAAGATGAAAATGTTATAAATCAATGTCTTTATCCATCACATTGTGCTAAAGATCCTTTGTCCCATTAACCCTTAAACACTTTTTTGAGCTTTAATATCCTTTTCTTTCACAACCCTCTTACCCCTGACCACATTACAATTCAATTAAAGTCCATTCGGATCAAGGATTGATTGCTCTCTTTTTCTTAAATTTTGGCCTTAGGACAATGCATTTATACAAGTGCATCTTGGCTTTTTTAAAAAAAAAGAGAAAAAACAGGAAAAAAGAGAGAAAAAAATTGGAGTAATGAGACTTATATTCTTTCTTGTTGAAAGAGAATGTATAATGTATTGGTCACACTGATAATGAACTTAGACCCGGGAATTGCTCATGTTCCATGACAAATTATAGAGTTGTTGTTTAGCACACTTGGGGGCTCATCGCTTCTGATCTCCTCTCAGCAAAATATGTTTAAACTCGGGGCTTGTTTCAATCTCAATCTATGTCACCTTCCAAAGAATCATTTCTCATTTATTGTAACACCCCGATTTCGGTGGCGTCACTTTAGTAACCAAAATAAACTTAATGCGGAAAAAACGTGAATATTTTTTTTTTTGATAATAACTAAGACAAGACTGAATTGAATAAAACCCGAAAGCGAAAAGCAATAGAACTAATATACAATATATAAACAGCCCCCGCTGTAAGAAGCAACCTCGTCACGAGTAAACCTCCAGTGACGGAAGGAGAAAGATGTAACGCCCGTAGGCAATATGTACAAACCGAATGAAAGGGTGAAGTGTCCGCAACACCATCCCTCAAAACTGAGAATAAGTTGACCCAATGGTCTGAAAATAAGACCTCCTAAGTCCAACCAACTCTCTGTGATTCCCGTAAAGAAACCACACAAAAAGCTATAGGTGGGAAACTACCCTGTCCCAAAAGAAACAAATGATGTTCAGAGCTAAGACTCTACTCCTACACTAATCCCATCTTGAGGAGCTCACACCAGCACTAAAACCTACATGCTAGCATGATCGTCGTCCGAATTCGAAATCCAGAACGACCTACTCTATGTACACCATCCGTCCTCCTCTCGCTACCGCGATGCGCTCCTGTTCCAGCATCTCAACCCTAGTTCCTCCCGAAGGATGAACCATCATGAATCAGCCCGCCGAAGACATCTGACAAAGGGCGTTTGTTCGCCAAAGCACACACAGAAGACGCGAGGGTCAACTCCAAAGAATTATATAAATAATACCACCAATAGATACCGATAAAAGATTAGCCACTTAGGCTTATAACTAGGGATTACATCCTAGGGTTGTATATTTCACAATGAATGTAAACAACAATAAATCACAGTTAACATGCCTCAAGTAGAATTAACAAGTATCAAACACACTCAACAACTAAGTCAGTATGCATGTTGCATGAAATGATATGCAGGTTAACCCAATCAACCAATATGCAATCCGGAACGGATGGACATCAAACGGATCAATCCTAGCACCAGCAACGGTGGGACCATTCTGCCCGCGTGCCTCTTACACCAAACATAGGTATGGACATCAAACGAGTCAATCCTAGCACCAGCAACGGTGGGACCATTCTACTCGCGTGCCTCTGGGATGGACATCAACCGGATCAATCCTAGCACCAGCAACGGTGGGACCATTCTTCCCGCGTGTCTCTTACACCAAACCAAGGTAGCCAGATCAGCCATAACCCGTAGGTCTGCCATTTCGGTCTGCTACTAAGAGTCACCTAGCAGTGCTCTTACGCGGAAATCCTGGTCTTATAACCAATTTTGGAATCCGCCGTGGTCCGGTATCTCGCCGTGTTTAAACCACTTAATGAGTGCATGCAATGCAGTGATTAGCCAAACAACGTCTCCGACCTCACTCGACACGTCGCCACGTGTTCTAGCTAAATTAATGTCTCTAAAAGCTTACCCTAAGGTAAAGTCGATTCTGCGACAAAAGACACTTCTTCACAACAACCACATAACTCATGATGATCTCCGAATCATCCGACTCATCTCAATCCGATGGTCACAACTGCTCAACGAGCAAAGAGTATCACATACTCGGAAACTAACGGTTTCCCGGACTTATCCCCAGGATAGCCCAACAACACATAGCTGCTCCAACAGCACAAGAGTATCGACATACTCAACACTTCTCAACTTCCTCAACGATTGGATCCGACGACACTACTCGTTTTCCAAAAACTAAGATTTGCATCCGAAGCTTCCTTTCGAGTTTATTATCATTAATTGAAGATTTAGAGGTTGTTTAATGTCTTATGAGTTTTCTTTTCAAAATGATATCCTTTTTAGTCTTATCGCAAATCCTATAAGTTCTCGGGATCTCCAAATCCCCAAATGACTCCAGAGAATGTCTCGATCCATAAACATCATAACAAGGCCCGAATCTCATTCGTCCTATCAAACTTTCTCAAAACTCTCAAAATAAAATCGGCATGACCTGCCCGCTATTCTCACTATTCAGAATCTCAGATCTCATTGCATAAGTATAAATAACTCAGCACAACCAATCAACATGTCATATATAAATATATTAAGCAATAACCACATAGCACTTAGCATATAAGGCATGCACCACACATCCTAAATTACCCAATTAGCACTTAGCATGTAATTCACTCATAAAAACATTCAGTAGATGCATCATCTAAATTGTCAGTCGAAGCCTCAGAAAACATTTTTCCAATCAAACACAAACAATTGCATAAACAGTAAATCAAGTCGAAAGCATCGACCCTAAGTATTAACTAGAGATTCAGTGAGAAGCCCTCACCTGTAGATTCTCCAGGACGATCTCCTAACACTTGTTCACAATCAAAGGCTTGCTCCTCTGGGAATTCCTCAAAATCACCTTTAGAGCAAAACCACAGAAATACTATCAGAATCTATAGAAAACTAAGTTACCGATACTTACTAAGGTTACTCGAAGTAATCTATACTCTAAGGTACGATAATCTAGCGCGAAAGGACAAGTTTTCGGAAAAGGAAATTTCCTCCTCCCCCCTTAATAGGTTCGGCCACTTTAGGTAATTAGGGGACTCGATTTTTCTTCGATCAAACTTGGTTCCTATGCTTTCATTAGCCGTAACTAAGGGTATTCTGAACTCGGAAAAATTATCGGATCAAAAACTGTCGCAGGGGTATTTTGGTCATGATTTTTAACTTAGAAATTTCAAAACTGAAATCCCAAAAACCAAATTTTGCAGGGACGTCACCAACGACGTTTATGACAACTAATCCTTCTAGCACTAAGCTAAGGCGATAGTTTTCAGCCTAAAGGTTGAAGCTTTACTCCAAAAACTCCAAAAATGGGTATTTTAGGCTAAAATTGATTCCGGCGGAATTCCGGCGACATAACGGAAAATCTAATCCGGCAGAAGTGATCTTGGGCACATAAAGAAGAGGTTTAGAATCAGAAATGAAAGATTCGGGATAGTTTTGCAAAAACCCATAAACTATCAACTCAGAAAAGTCTACAGAAAAGCTATGGAAAAAGCGATCAGAGGTAAGGATTAGCGACTATACCTCGAAACCTTGAAGTAGCAACTAACGGATCAACGATCAAGCAAGTAATGAAGAAAATTCTTCTTCCTTCTTCCTTGGTGAAGCTCGCGGCCTTGAGGAGAGAAAATGGAGGAGTTTTGTGTTTTTTTCTCACTTGTTCGCTATATATAGAAGATGGAAATTCGCGGGAAAATGAAAGTTTCGCGAATCTGATTTTTCTGGCTTCATTCTCCATGAATTCTAAGATATGTTTTGGCAAAAGAATTCCAAAACTATAAAGAGGTCTCCTTGTATTTTTGGCGACTAATGCATAATCGGTATAAAACTATTTTACCCGATAAGTTGCTTTTTGCATCGAATGTCGGAATGGAAAACTTCCTTCTGAAGAAAGATTGAAATCATCAAGAGAAATGGGTGTACGCGTGTAGAATCTTCATTTGATGTTCCGAATAGAAAAATTCCTCATAGTCGGGTGATTCTAGGGTTTTGAAATACCAGGGTTTCAGTTTCGGCAAACTTCCGATGATTGGAATCGGACGTTCGTAGATTAGGAGTTTCGCCTCGAAACGATTTTGATATATGGAAAAAGAGAAGTTCTAAAATTTCTCTGAAGATTTTTGGAATTAACTTCCATCGGGCCTATAAGTGAAAACTAGCTATATACTAGGGTTTCTGACCTAGGTTTAAGCGTATAACGATCGTGCTATAACTTAAATCGACTTCGATAAAATCCTTTGACTTTTCCTGAACTTTCTCCTTCATAAATCTATTTCATTTGACAAACTCTTGTTCAGGTTTCCTTTCACAATACATCAACCTTAATCGTGAATAAGATTTTATTCACTTAGCATAAGCTTAAAAACTTGGGTCTTACATTACTACCCTCCAAAAAGAAAGTTTCGACCTCGAAACTTAAGGGTCAGTAAAAAGTTCTGGATATTATTCCTTGATCTTTTCCTCTAATACCCATATAGCACCGTCCGTGTCTTTGTTCCAAATAACTTTCACTAAAGCACTCTGCTTTCCCTTCGATTGTTTCACTCTTCTAGTCCCAATGCTGACCGACGGCGTCTCAAAAGACATATCATCTTCCAACTCTCTGTTGTCCGGTTCGACCACTTGCGTCGGGTCTCCATTGGAAATAAGATTTGTTGGCATTCGTGCAATCGCACAACCTTAACCACTTGCTCCTTTGCTTTTGTTCGTCCAAAATACTGATTAGAAGCTCGGTACATCTCTATGTTCCGGAGTGAATGCTCAACTTGTCCTCGTGATGTTCACTCATGATCCAAACTCAACTCGGTCGCTTGATAACTCCTAGTCAAACTATTGCCTTGGAATCTACTAGTCCATTAACGTCACTTCCAACTTCGCAACCATCCTCATTCGCACCATGAAATCAATCTTCTACTTAATCACCATTCAAATTAAGACTCGACTTGAGTCTTAATACCTCATGCATGACAAGACTCATTCCCCTTAATCATAAATTCATCAACCACTCATAAGCTAATCATCCTCTTAATATCCAACAATCCATTATTGTCGTCTTCGTCCTCAAAACATTCCTCACTCAAACCAATTTCGACTTATTGAAATCCTAAACACTTCACACAGATCAAGACTTAACCTCTAGAAGATCAAATCATAACTATACCTCAAGGGACTTAACCAGTCATTTCGTCATCTCATCCTTCAACTTACTGTCATACAGCTCAATAGCTTGTGTCGGCTCCACCATATACTTCCGTTTAAACGTATCGGTGGAAGACTACTTCCTAGGCTTAGCATGTTATCCTAAACCTCGTGTACTTCTATAGTTAAAATACGAGCAATAACTGAGTAAAGTCTTAATAGATGTACTAACTATAAGGTTAAAGCTCAGACAGTATATGTAAGTTAGGTGTGTTTGCACACGCTACGAGAGTAGTGGAACATATTATAATAGAATGAGAAAGAATGGTTAGAAAGTTACCATCGTTCTTGCGCTCTCCTCTGACAAACCCTTCAGCTCTCTCACCGTCCATGGTGTAGACTCTTGCCTTAGTAGCAGGACGCTTTCCACGAGCAGTGTTCAGGGTTGGCTCCGTCTTGGGTGCTCTGCACTGACCGGCATTATGCCCCATTCTGTTACAATTAAAGCATTTGGGCCTCGTGTCGAGACAAGCATTAACATAGTGCCCCGGCTTCCCACATCTGAAACAGGTCACCTCCCTGTTCAAAGTCCGATCTCCAGAACCACCAGCAGTACCCGTCATGGGTCTGTAAGATCCTGAAGTAATCCCTCCTCCAGCAGGACGCTGATATGGTTTCCTGCTCTGAAACTTTCCTTTGCTTTGAAAATTTTGAGAGCCCGACCTCATCGGCCCTCCAGTTCCAACACGGTTCAACCTCCTATTTTTCATCAGCTCCACTTCCGTGGCTTTCTCCACCAACGACTGAAAACGCATGATTCCTAATGGCCTCACTGAGTCCTCAATATCAGGCCTCAGTCCATTCACAAAGCGCTTGCACATGTAGCGCTCATTCACATGGTCATGAAAGAATTGAAAATGCTTTGCCAAAGATTCCAGCTTGGAAGCAAATTCTGGTACCGACATACCTCCTTGACGGAGTGTCAGAAATTGTGACTCCCGCTCATCCCGAGCACTTGTTGGAAAATACTTTTCCAAGAACGCGGTCCGGAAAGAGTTCCAGTTGATCTCTTCATGGTTAGCTTCCATGATCCCCCTGGTGCCCATCCACCAGTACTCAGCATCACCGAGCAGTAGATAAGTCGCCATGCCCACTTTGGCACCCTCAACAGTCTGCAGCACGCCAAATATCTTCTCGATCTCCTGAATCCAGAGATCTGCTTTATCCGGGTCAGTACCACCAGAGAACTTAGGTGGGTTTTGCCTCCTGAAATCATTGAGGCCCTTGTTCTGGTCGAGAGTTATCTCTCTCTGACGTTGATGTTGTTCACGTGCTTCTTCAGCAGCACGCCTCATGGCGTTATCGTTTGCTTGCGCTGTCACGGCTTGGGCCATAGTGGCCATCATCGCAGCTAATTGGTTAGTGTTCACCATGTTCTGTTAAGTTAAACAAACAGTTAGTACTCATCATAAGATAGCATCTAGTATAACTATACAATATGATTAAGCAATAACTTCAATCAATTCTAAGCGAAAAATCGCTTGCAGACAATCAATTTTTACTCTTTGCAGAGTCACACAACCTAGCACAGAAGACCTATTCCCCAACAACTCCCGAAAGACTCGACCGTGCTCTGATACCACACAAAGGTACACCCCGATTTCGGTGGCGTCACTTTAGTAACCAAAATAAACTTAATGCGGAAAAAACGTGAATATTTTTTTTTTTGATAATAACTAAGACAAGACTGAATTGAATAAAACCCGAAAGCGAAAAGCAATAGAACTAATATACAATATATAAACAGCCCCCGCTGTAAGAAGCAACCTCGTCACGAGTAAACCTCCAGTGACGGAAGGAGAAAGATGTAACGCCCGTAGGCAATATGTACAAACCGAATGAAAGGGTGAAGTGTCCGCAACACCATCCCTCAAAACTGAGAATAAGTTGACCCAATGGTCTGAAAATAAGACCTCCTAAGTCCAACCAACTCTCTGTGATTCCCGTAAAGAAACCACACAAAAAGCTATAGGTGGGAAACTACCCTGTCCCAAAAGAAACAAATGATGTTCAGAGCTAAGACTCTACTCCTACACTAATCCCATCTTGAGGAGCTCACACCAGCACTAAAACCTACATGCTAGCATGATCGTCGTCCGAATTCGAAATCCAGAACGACCTACTCTATGTACACCATCCGTCCTCCTCTCGCTACCGCGATGCGCTCCTGTTCCAGCATCTCAACCCTAGTTCCTCCCGAAGGATGAACCATCATGAATCAGCCCGCCGAAGACATCTGACAAAGGGCGTTTGTTCGCCAAAGCACACACAGAAGACGCGAGGGTCAACTCCAAAGAATTATATAAATAATACCACCAATAGATACCGATAAAAGATTAGCCACTTAGGCTTATAACTAGGGATTACATCCTAGGGTTGTATATTTCACAATGAATGTAAACAACAATAAATCACAGTTAACATGCCTCAAGTAGAATTAACAAGTATCAAACACACTCAACAACTAAGTCAGTATGCATGTTGCATGAAATGATATGCAGGTTAACCCAGTCAACCAATATGCAATCCGGAACGGATGGACATCAAACGGATCAATCCTAGCACCAGCAACGGTGGGACCATTCTGCCCGCGTGCCTCTTACACCAAACATAGGTATGGACATCAAACGAGTCAATCCTAGCACCAGCAACGGTGGGACCATTCTGCTCGCGTGCCTCTGGGATGGACATCAACCGGATCAATCCTAGCACCAGCAACGGTGGGACCATTCTGCCCGCGTGTCTCTTACACCAAACCAAGGTAGCCAGATCAGCCATAACCCGTAGGTCTGCCATTTCGGTCTGCTACTAAGAGTCACCTAGCAGTGCTCTTACGCGGAAATCCTGGTCTTATAACCAATTTTGGAATCCGCCGTGGTCCGGTATCTCGCCGTGTTTAAACCACTTAATGAGTGCATGCAATGCAGTGATTAGCCAAACAACGTCTCCGACCTCACTCGACACGTCGCCACGTGTTCTAGCTAAATTAATGTCTCTAAAAGCTTACCCTAAGGTAAAGTCGATTCTGCGACAAAAGACACTTCTTCACAACAACCACATAACTCATGATGATCTCCGAATCATCCGACTCATCTCAATCCGATGGTCACAACTGCTCAACGAGCAAAGAGTATCACATACTCGGAAACTAACGGTTTCCCGGACTTATCCCCAGGATAGCCCAACAACACATAGCTGCTCCAACAGCACAAGAGTATCGACATACTCAACACTTCTCAACTTCCTCAACGATTGGATCCGACGACACTTCTCGTTTTCCAAAAACTAAGATTTGCATCCGAAGCTTCCTTTCGAGTTTATTATCATTAATTGAAGATTTAGAGGTTGTTTAATGTCTTATGAGTTTTCTTTTCAAAATGATATCCTTTTTAGTCTTATCGCAAATCCTATAAGTTCTCGGGATCTCCAAATCCCCAAATGACTCCAGAGAATGTCTCGATCCATAAACATCATAACAAGGCCCGAATCTCATTCGTCCTATCAAACTTTCTCAAAACTCTCAAAATAAAATCGGCATGACCTGCCCGCTATTCTCACTATTCAGAATCTCAGATCTCATTGCATAAGTATAAATAACTCAGCACAACCAATCAACATGTCATATATCAATATATTAAGCAATAACCACATAGCACTTAGCATATAAGGCATGCACCACACATCCTAAATTACCCAATTAGCACTTAGCATGTAATTCACTCATAAAAACATTCAGTAGATGCATCATCTACATTGTCAGCCGAAGCCTCAGAAAACATTTTTCCAATCAAACACAAACAATTGCATAAACAGTAAATCAAGTCGAAAGCTTCGACCCTAAGTATTAACTAGAGATTCAGTGAGAAGCCCTCACCTGTAGATTCTCCAGGACGATCTCCTAACACTTGTTCACAATCAAAGGCTTGCTCCTCTAGGAATTCCTCAAAATCACCTTTAGAGCAAAACCACAGAAATACTATCAGAATCTATCGAAAACTAAGCTATCGATACTTACTAAGGTTACTCGAAGTAATCTATACTCTAAGGTACGATAATCTAGCGCGAAAGGACAAGTTTTCGGAAAAGGAAATTTCCTCCTCCCCCCTTAATAGGTTCGGCCACTTTAGGTAATTAGGGGACTCGATTTTTCTTCGATCAAACTTGGTTCCTATGCTTTCATTAGCCGTAACTAAGGGTATTCTGAACTCGGAAAAATTATCGGATCAAAAACTGTCGCAGGGGTATTTTGGTCATGATTTTTAACTTAGAAATTTCAAAACTGAAATCCCAAAAACCAAATTTTGCAGGGACGTCACCAACGACGTTTATGACAACTAATCCTTCTAGCACTAAGCTAAGGCGATAGTTTTCAGCCTAAAGGTTGAAGCTTTACTCCAAAATCTCCAAAAATGGGTATTTTAGGCTAAAATTGATTCCGGCGGAATTCCGGCGACATAACGGAAAATCTAATCCGGCAGAAGTGATCTTGGGCACATAAAGAAGAGGTTTAGAATCATAAATGAAAGATTCGGGATAGTTTTGCAAAAACCCATAAACTATCAACTCAGAAAAGTCTACAGAAAAGCTATGGAAAAAGCGATCAGAGGTAAGGATTAGCGACTATACCTCGAAACCTTGAAGTAGCAACTAACGGATCAACGATCAAGCAAGTAATGAAGAAAATTCTTCTTCCTTCTTCCTTGGTGAAGCTCGCGGCCTTGAGGAGAGAAAATGGAGGAGTTTTGTGTTTTTTTCTCACTTGTTTGCTATATATAGAAGATGGAAATTCGCGGGAAAATGAAAGTTTCGCGAATCTGATTTTTCTGGCTTCATTCTCCATGAATTCTAAGATATGTTTTGGCAAAAGAATTCCAAAACTATAAAGAGGTCTCCTTGTATTTTTGGCGACTAATGCATAATCGGTATAAAACTATTTTACCCGATAAGTTGCTTTTTGCATTGAATGTCGGAATTGAAAACTTCCTTCTGAAGAAAGATTGAAATCATCAAGAGAAATGGGTGTACGCGTGTAGAATCTTCATTTGATGTTCCGAATAGAAAAATTCCTCATAGTCGGGTGATTCTAGGGTTTTGAAATACCAGGGTTTCAGTTTCGGCAAACTTTCGATGATTGGAATCGGACGTTCGTAGATCCTAGAGTTTCGCCTCGAAACGATTTTGATATATGGAAAAAGGGAAGTTCTAACATTTCTCTGAAGATTTTTGGAATTAACTTCCATCGGGCCTATAAGTGAAAACTAGCTATATACTAGGGTTTCTGACCTAGGTTTAAGCGTATAACGATCGTGCTATAACTTAAATCGACTTCGATAAAATCCTTTGACTTTTCCTGAACTTTCTCCTTCATAAATCTATTTCATTTGACAAACTCTTGTTCAGGTTTCCTTTCACAATACATCAACCTTAATCGTGAATAAGATTTTATTCACTTAGCATAAGCTTAAAAACTTGGGTCTTACATTTATCCTATCCCAAAAAAAAATCCTTTTGTCTAATTACATCACACTATGTGTTGTGGCTCAATGGTGAAGATTAGATTTTTTTTTTTGAAAATTTGTGGAATGCTAATTCTCTAGAACTTCCAATGTGTTTGTGAAAGAAATCTTGAACTCAATATGACTTTTGCAATCTTTTGAATCTTGAATTCTTTTATCGTCATCAAAATTTCAAAAAAAAACTCTCCTTTTTTAGGGCATTTGTGAAATCTGCTAGGTATTATCGCCTAGTCTTCTCTATAGGGTATTGAGACACCCTTATTCTCATTCCAGACATTAGAATTCCTCGTAAGAGTTGTTGAGTGTCTGTTTCTATCAACTTAGCATAGATGTTAGAATTTCACGTCGATTTGTTGTCCGTGTTGTCGAGCATCTAGTGCTTTATCGCCTTAGCTCAGACGTTAGAATTCCACGTTGATTTGTTGTCCGTGTTGTCGAGCGTCTATTGCTTTATCACTTTAGCTCAAGCGTTAGAATTCCCTGTAGATTTGTTGTCCAGGTTGTCAAGCGTTTGTTGCTTTTTATCAGTTGTTTCAGGCATTAGAATCCCGCGGAAGGGTTGTCGAGTGTCTGTCTCTATCACCTTAGAATTCCACGTTGATTTGTTGTCTGTATTGTCAAACATCTAGTGCTTTATCACCTTATCTCAGACGTTAGAATTCCACGTTGATTTGTTATCCGTGTTGTCAAACGTCTAGTGCTTTATCACTTTAGCTCAAGCGTTAGAATTCCCTGTAGATTTGTTGTCCAGGTTGTCGAGCGTCTGTTGCTTTTATCAATTACTTCATGATGGATTTTAGATTATTGTGTGATCACTTGCTTGGTCAAAATTGGCTGCTTTTTGAATTTTCTTTACCTTTCTCATCGAAAGTCAAGCAAATGGGGGCTTCTGTCAGCACCCAATTTTATCCTTCATCTAACTATGTAAATTATATTATCATTATTATTATTATTAATATTAGTATTATTATTATTAAGTTTTAACTTAATTAAAAAAATTCAGAAAAACTTTAAAAAATTCAATTTTTTATCTGAAGGTAAGGTACTTTCCAAAAGGTTGTTACTTGTTAAAGTTAAATTAAATATCACATGGAGGAAAGAAAGAAAGTAACAAAATTTGTCTCACATGGGAGAGCACATTCCTTTCTTCTCAATGCATAAATTAGTACTCTTTTGATAGAGAAAAATAAATTTACTTTAGATTTAACTTAAATAAATGGTGTCTTTTAAGATTAAATTATGAATTTAAGGAGAAAGTTTTGATACATTCCCGCTCATGTATTATTTCATTAATTTCATTCTTATGTATTTTCTCTTTTTTTTCTATTGCATCAGATATTTTTGCCAAAAATATTTTAACAGCTTTTGAGAGCTTGTAAGATTGGCTGCAGGACCTGCTTCGTGAGTCCTCACATGTTGTGTGTGCCTCCCATGGTTGGATGTCCACAAAACATTCATGTCCTCTAATATTATTCGTGTGTTGCTTTCCTATGAGTTGGATTGTCACGAGGCTACTTGGCTGGTGCAATTGGGCCACTCTTTGCTTCGTGGCATTGTGCTCAATGTTGATGGTACTATTCTGAGAAATCCGAGGAGAGGTGGATTTGGTGGTTACTGAAGGTATGAAAAACACTAGAAAGGGGGGGGGGGGTTTGAATAGGGTTTTGAAGATTAACCGCTTTCTCTCAAAGATAAAAACAATATTTTCAGTGAAAGAATGTAAAGTGCTAAACAAGAGGGATAAATAAAAGCACACAAGGATTTTATCCTGATTCACTTGATGAATCACTCAAGCTAATCCAGTCCACTCGTTAAGGTGATTTCTTTCTTCTTATAATGAAGGCAATTCACTATTCAAAGATTGTTACAACTACACTAGCACAACTTGCTCAGTGACTAACAATACTAAGAACTAGCAGCACTAAGACAACCTTGCCTTAGTCTTCTCAAGAATACTGACCTCACCGGTCTCTCAAGGAAACTGCAAACAAAGTTTGTGAAAGAGTTTGGTTTACAAAGAGATGCTTCTAAACAAGCAGACGTAAACGCAATAAGAACAATGAAGAAATATTGCTAAGGTATTCGCTGAAAGTATTTCACGTGTATGCACAAAGTTTCTTCAATAATTTCTTCTATCTTCAGCCTTTAAATACTCCAAGGTGTTGAGGTTGTTTCCTTTGAAACAATCTATCCGTTGGAGGGCAGTACTGGAATTTCCAGAGTCTGCGGTGGCTGAACTTCATAGGTAAGGCGGTTAGAATAATACATTTGCTTTTGTACGAATGAAAATGGCATTGCCTTAGCCTAGTTGACTCTTGATCTTGGGCGACGCTTCATGTTGGAACTTGTGAAGCTGTGTGATCAGAGTCAGAAGGAAGCTTGGATCCTCTGACCTTCAGAACTTCTGCTTCTGGACCATTCATCAGAACATCTGGCCATCAGAGCATGAAGTGCTTCTGGTCTTGAGAGCCAGCTTACTCTTGGACTTCAGAGCTTCCAAGTCTTCAGCTTCTGGACCGTTCCTCAGAACGTCTGGTCTTTAGAATTTCAGAGCTTGAATCTTTCAGAGTCCATATCAGAGCTTTAATCTTCAGAGCATCTGAAGCGTTTGCTACCGTGAGAAGAACGTAGTGACTGCAGAAGCGTAACGTTGGCTACTCTTGTGTCTTCAACTACTGATAAATGTTGAATCTTTAAATCAGAGTCAGAGCCTGTTTGCCACAGCTTAAAAGACAAACGTTAGAGTACCATAATTGTTCATACATAATAAAAAACTTGTTATCATCAAAACATAGAGTTGTACCACCTGACCAAATCTTGGTCTTACAATCTCCCCCTTTTTGATGATGACAAAACCAAGTATTTTGATGAACTATTCTAAAACAATAAACTGAATACACTCAGAGTTTAAGATATCAGAGTTAAACTTATCCTGATATGTATAGTTTATATAGCTCCTTCTGAATCCAAGTAATGAGCTTGATTCTAAGCTAAGCTCCCCCTGAATCTATGACTTAATGAAAACGTTAGAATAGTCTAGATTCTGAGCTAAAATAGATAAATGATCAGAGTGACATATCAATCAGAGTTAGTCATTTAATATATTGTAAGACCCAAGTTTTTAAGCTTAGAATAAGTGGAAGAGATTTCCATTTACGATTAGGCTTGATGTATTGTGAAAGGAAACCTGAACAAGAGTTTACCAAATGAAATAAATTTATGAAGGAGAAAGTTCAGGAAAAGTCAAAGGATCGTATCGAAGTCGATAAAAGTTATAGCACGATCGTTATACGCTTAAACCTAGGTCAGAAACCCCAATATATAGCTAATTTTCATTTATAGGCACGATGGAAGTTAATTCCAAAAATCTTCAGAGAAATGTTAGAACTTCTCTTTTTCCATATATCACAATCGTTTCGAGGCGAAACTCTAGGATCTACGAACGTCCGATTCCAATCATCGGAAGTTTGCCGAAACCGAATCCCTGGTATTTCAAAACCCTAGAATTTCTCGACGATGAAGACTTTTTCTATTCAGAGCTTCAAATGAATATTCTACACGCATACACCCATTTCTCTTGATGATTTCAATCTTTCTTCCGAAGGAAGTTTTCCATTCCGACATTCGATGCAAAAAGCAACTTATCGGGTAAAATAGTTTTATACCGACTATGCTTTAGTTGCCAAAAATACAAAGAGACCTCATTTTAGTTTTGGAATTCTTTCGCCAAAACATATCTATTAATTCACGGAGAATGACGCCGGAAAAATCAGATTCGCGAAACTTTCATTTTCCCGCGAATTTCCAACCTTTATATATAGCAAAGAAAGGAAGAAAAACTCAAATTTTCCTCCATTTTCTCTCCTCAAACCCGCGGCCAAGAACAAGGAAGAAGGAAGAAGAATTTTGTTCATCGCTTGCTTGATCGTTGATCCGTTAGTTGCTACTTCAAGGCTTCGAGGTATAGTCGCTAATCCTTACCTCTGATCGCTTTTTCCATAGCTTTTCTGTAGAGTTTTCTGAGCTGATAGTTTATGGGTTTTTGCAAAACTATCCTGAATCTTTCATTTCTGATTCTAAACCTCTTCTATATGTGCCCAAGATCACTTCTGCCGGATTAGATTTTCCGTTATGTCGCCGGAATTCCGCCGGAATCAATTTTAGCCTTAAATACCCATTTTTGGAGTTTTTGAGGTAAAGCTTCAACCTTTAGGCTAAAAACTATCGCCTTAGCTTAGTGTTAGTAGGATTAGTTGTCATAAACGTCGTTAGTAACGTCCCTGCAAAATTTGGTTTTTGGGATTTCAGTTTTGAAATTTCTAAGTTAAAAATCATGACCAAAATACCCCTGCGACAGTTTTTGATCCGATAATTTTTCCGAGTTCAGAATACCCTTAGTTACGGCTAATGAAAGCATAGGAACCAAGTTTGATCGAAGAAAAATCGAGCCCCACAATTGTGAAAAGTGGCCGAGCCCTATAGAGGAGGAGGGGGAAAATTCCTTTTCCGAAAACTTGTCCTTTCGCGCTAGATTATCGTACCTCGGAGTATGAACTACTTCGTGTAACCTTAGTGAGCATTGATAGCTTAGTTTCCGATAGATTTTGATAGAATTCTGTGGTTTTACTTTAAAGGTTCTTTTGAAGAATTTCCTGAAGATCAAGGAGCTCATTGTGAAGGAACGTTTGAGGAGAACGCTGGAATAACTAGAGGTAAGGGCAACTTACCTTACTAGCTAATGCTTTAGGTATCGACGCATTCGACTTGATTTACTGTTTATGCACTTGTTTGTGTATGATTGGGAAAATGTTTTCTGAGGCTTCGGCTGACAATGTAGATGATGCATCTACTACTATGTTTTTGAGATTGACTTACATGCTATGTGCTATGTGGGTAATCTAGGATGTGTGGTGCATGATTTATATGCTAAGTGCTACGTGTTTAGTCTGAGATGTATTGTTATATGACATGTTTGATGACGGTGATGATTTAAACTATGTCTTGTACTCAAATCTGAGATTCTGTGTAGTGAGAATAGCGGGCAGGTCATGCCGATTTTATTTTGAGAGTTTTGAGAAAGTTTGATAGGACGAATGAGATTCGGGCCTTGTTATGGTGTTTTATGGATCGAGACATTCTCTGGAGTCATTTGGGGATTTGGAGATCCCGAGAACTTATAAGAATTGCGATAAGGCTAAAAGGATATTATTTTGTGAAGAAAACTCATAAGACCTTAAACAACCTCTAAATCTTTAAGTAATGATAATAATCTCGAAGGAAGCTTAGGAGTCGAATCTTAGTTTTGGAAAACGAGAAGTGTCGTCGGATCCAAGTGTTGAGATATTGAGAGGTTTTGAGTATGTTGATACTCTTGTGCTCTGGGAGCAGTTGTGTTGTTGGGCTATCTGAGAGATAAGCCGGGAAACGGGTAGTTTCCGAGCATGTTGATGCTCTTTACTCGTTGAGCAGTGTTGACCATCGGATAGAGATGAGTCGGATGATTTGGAGATCATCATGAGATACAGTTTATGCCTTCGGGTACAGTTTATGCCTTCGGGTACAGTTTATGCCTTCGGGTACAGTTTATGCCTTCGGGTACAGTTTATGCCTTCGGGTAATTCGGACATCGACGGGGGATATGATCGACCGTAAGGTTAGGATCGACCTGTTGATTGTCGGGCATAGCGGAGGGAAAAGTCGACCCGCAGGGTTAGGACTGATCCGGCTATGTCAAGGTTGTAAGTGACACTCGGGGGTTATGGTCGACACAATGCCAGTGTTAGGACCGACTCAAACGTGCCCAGCCTACTCTTTCCGGAATCGTCGAGATTGACGTTGCATTGACATATCATGCACTCTAATTATATTCGTTGGGGATTTGGATGAGTAGATGTTGATAAATATCGTATGTGCTTTGGTGATTGAATTGTACTAGAGATTTGATAACATGCTATGTTTAAACCTTAGGGTAGACAATGCAGAACTTATATGTATATAGACAACATATATATATATACCCCTTATACTTTATCTGGTGTCTTGTATTCTCTATCCTATATTCCGTAAGTTGACCCTTGCACGTGCTACCTGTGTTTGGGGGGCTATGTATGCCCTTTTTGTCAGATGTCGTTGGTGGATTCTTCCGTGATTCCTCGTCGTTCGGGGAAGACCCGGAGCGAAATGACTACTATTGAGCCTTCGACGTGGACCCGGACTTCATGCATGACCAGATGGGAGTCGATGATGGAAGTATGGGGGATGGGTGATTAGAGTCTATTAAGGTTGGGTGTTAGTGTCCTAGCTCCGACTTATTCTTATTTTTTAGGGCTTGTGTTGCTGACACTTGACCTAACATTTTGGGATTGTACATTTTGCCTACGGGCGTTACACTTTTCTACTTTCCGTCATTGGAGGTTACTCGTGACGAGGTCGCTATTTACAGCGGGGGATGCTATATATATTGTATATTAGTTCTGTTGCCTTTCGCATTTGGGTTTTATTTAATTCAGTCTTGTCTTAGTTATTATCAAAAAAAAAAATATTTACGTTTTTCCGCATTAAGTTTACTTTTGGTTACTAAAGTGACGCCACCGAAATCGGGGTGTTACATATATCATATAGACATTTAGTATATAAGAGCATTAAGGGAATCAGAGCATATGATCACTTTAGAAGAAGTGAAATGTATTTCTTGCTAGTGCCTCATGAAAGATCTATAGTCATCACGATTTGAACTTCAAATTCTCCAAAAGAGAAAAAATAACACATCAAAAGCTGGATGTACTCCCCCTTTTTGTCATAAGCAAAAAGGACGCGGAGTGTGAAAAACTTAGCTTTGAAGTACAAGGTACTCCCCCTGAGAAAAGGACTAAGTTCACAAAAGGAAAGGATAATAAGATAGATATTAAAGATACATATAATCAGAGCAAAGAAAATATATGAAAAGAAGGAAGGAGAAGAGAGTTGGAGCGAAGAACACCGGCCAAAGATTGGAAGACGTTGAACTGACGTTTACCACCGGCCAACTGAATTTAAGACATTCAAAGATGATCTCGGTAACGGTGTCTTGGGAAGGTGTTTCAGTGATAAATGCTGGCAACCGTTCCTGGAGTATAAATAGAAGGGTTTCCAGGGTTAAGAAAGCATACTCAGAGAGCAAGATAGAAGCAACATGGCAAATATAGAGAGAGCTCTTGAGGAATTGAGGGAAAGAGCCTTCGAACAGAATATGTACGTTGCACTATACTACCAGATCACAACAGAGAGCAGCATCCGCCAGTTGATCTGTCAGCAGCTTGGAATGGAGCTGGATCCAGTGCTGGATGCATCCCTTCGCAATTTTCTGGAGTTCGTTGTGGAACTAGGCGAGCTCTTCCGTGCAGAAGCAGAAATCACCATGATGATTGTAACACCCCGATTTCGGTGGCGTCACTTTAGTAACCAAAAGTAAACTTAATGCGGAAAAACGTGAATATATTTTTTTTTTCCGATTATAACTAAGACAAGACTGAAATAAATAAAACCCAAGTGCGAAAAGTAATAAAACTAATATACAATATATAAACAGCCCCCGCTGTAAGTAGCAACCTCGTCACGAGTGAACCTCCAGTGACGGGTAATAGAAGAGTAGCGCCCGTAGGCAAAAGTACAAACCAAAAGAAAAGGTTAAGTGTCCGCAACACTATCCCTCAAAATGAGAATAAGCTGGCCCATCGGCCTGAAACAAGACTTCCTAAGTCCAACCAACTCTCTGTGATTCCCGTAACGAAACCACACAAAAAGCTATAGGTGGGAAACTACCCTGTCCCGAATGAAACAAATGATGTTCAGAGCTAAGACTCTACTCCTACACTAATGCCATCTCGAGGAGCTCACACTAACACTCAATCCTACATGCTAGTGTGATCGTCATCCGAATCTGAATCCAGAACGACTAAGTCTAGGTACATCCTCCGTCCTCCGCTCGCTATCGCGATGCGCTCCTGTTCCAGCATCCCAACTCTAGTTTCCCCCGAAGGGTGAACCGTCGTGAACTAGTCCGCCAAAGACATCTGACAAAGGGCGTTTGTTCGCCAAAGCACACACAGAAGACGCGAGGGTCAACTCCAAAGAATTATGTAAATAATAGCAAGGATAGATATAGATAATAGGATAGCCACTTAGGCTTTTAGCTAGGGATAACATCCTAGGGTTGCATATCTCATGATGAATATAAACGACGATAAATCACAGTTAACATGCCTCAAATAGAATTAACAAGTATCAAACACACTCATCACTAAGTCAGTATGCATGTTGCATGAAATGATATGCAGGTTAACCCAGTTAACCACATGCATTCCGGAAAGGGATGGACATCAAACGGATCAGCCCTAACACCAGCCACGGTGGAACCATTTCGGCCCGCGTGCCTCTTACACCACACAAGGGTAGCCAGATCAGCAGTAAACCCGTAGGTCTGCCATTTCGGTCTGCTACAAGAGACGTCTACAAACGCTCTTCCACGGCATTCCGGGTCTTATGACCATTTTGGAAACCGACGAGGTCCAGAGTACGTCCTGTGTAAATACCTCATTAATGTTGCATGAATGCAAGATGATTAGTCAATCAACGTCTCCGATCTCACTCGACACGTCGCCACGTGTTCTAGCTAAATTAATGTCTCTAAAAGCTTACCCTAAGGTAAAGTCGATTCTGCGACAAAAGACACACTTCACAACAACACATAGCTGCTCCAACAGCACAACAACAAACGCTGCTCCAACAGCACAACAACAAACGCTGCTCCAACAGCACGACAACAAACGCTGCTCCAACAGCACAACCACGACAAACTCAACACTTGGATCCGACGACACTCCTCGTTTTTCCAAAACTATGATTTGCATTGAAAGCCTCCTTTCGAGATTTATACCATTACCTAAAGATTTAGAGGTTATTTAAGGTCTTATGAGTTTTCTTTATAAAATAGATTCCATTTTGTCTTATCGCAAGTCTTATACATTTTCAGGATCTCCCAATCCCAAGTCGCTTCCAGAGGATGTCTCGATCCACTAAACAAAATTAAGGCCCGAACCTCGTTCGTCCTATCAAACTTTCTCAAAACTCTCAAAATAAAATCGGCATGACCTGCCCGCTATTCTCACCATTCAGAATCTCAGATTCCAGTGTAGAGCATATTTAAATCATCACAATCAACAACATGTCATATATCGAAGAATCTCATCATAAACACTTAGCACTTAGCATATAAAGCATGCACCACACATCCTAGATTACCCACTTAGCACATAGCATGTAAGTCAATCTCAAAAACATTCAGTAGATGAATCATCTACATTGTCAGCCGAAGCCTCAGAAAACATTTTTCCCAATCAAACACAAACAAGTGCATAAACAGTAAATCAAGTCGAATTCGTCGACACCTAAAGCATTAACTAATAGTTCAGTGAGAAGCCCTCACCTGAAAGTTCTCCAGAATGATCAACTAGTGCTTCCTCGCTCTCAAAGTGTTGGTCCTCGGGGAAATCCTCAAAAGCACCTTTACAATAAAATCACAGAATACTATCAGAATCTATCGGAAACTAAGCTATCGATACTTACTAAGGTTACTCGAAGTAATCTATACCCTAAGGTACGATAACTAGCGCGAAAGACAAGTTTTCGGAAAAGGAAATTTTCCTCCTCCCCCCTAATAGGGCTCGGCCACTTTGTGCAATTATGGGGCTCGGTTTTTCTTCGATCAAACTTGGTTCCTATGCTTTCATAAGCCGTAACTAAGGGTATTCTGAACTCGGAAAAATTATCGGATCAAAAACTGTCGCAGGGGTATTTTGGTCATGATTTTTAACTTAGGATTTTTCAAAACTGAAATCCCAAAAATAAAATTTTGCAGGGACGTCACCAACGACGTTTATGACAACTAATCCTACTAGCACTAAGCTAAGGCGATAGTTTTCAGCCTAAAGGTTGAAGCTTTACACCAAAAACTCCAAAAATGGGTATTTTAGGCTCAAATTGATTCCGGCGGAATTCCGGCGACATAACGGAAAATCTAACCCGGCAGAAGTGATCTTGGGCGCATAAGGAAGAGGTTTAGAATCAGAAATGAAAGATTCAGGATAGTTTTGCAAAAACCCAGAAACTATCCGCTCAGAAAACTCTACAGAAAAGCTATGGAAAAAGCGATCAGAGGTAAGGATTAGCGACTATACCTCGAAGCCTTGAAGTAGCAACTGATTGATCGACGATCAAGCAAACGATGAAGAAAAACTCTTCTTCCTTCTTCCTTGTTCTTGGCCGCGGTTTTGGGAGAGAAAATGGAGGAGAATTTGTGTTTTTCTTCCTTTCTTTGCTATATATAAAGGTTGGAAATTCGCGGGAAAATGAAAGTTTCGCGAATCTGATTTTTCCGACTTCATTCTCCATGAATTAATAGATATGTTTTGGCAAAAGAGTTCCAAAACTATAAAGAGGTCTCCTTGTATTTTTGGCAACTAAAGCATAGTCGGTATAAAACTATTTTACCCGATAAGTTGCTTTTTGCATCGAATGTCGGAATGGAAAACTTCCTTCGGAAGAAAGATTGAAATCATCAAGAGAAATGGGTGTACGCGTGTGGAATATTCATTTGAAGCTCTGAATAGAAAAAGTCTTCATTGTCGAGAAATTCTAGGGTTTTGAAATACCAGGGATTCGGTTTCGGCAAACTTCCGAGGATTGGAATCGGACGTTCGTAGATCCTAGAGTTTCGCCTCGAAACGATTGTGATATATGGAAAAAGAGAAGTTCTAACATTTCTCTGAAGATTTTTGGAATTAACTTCCGTCGTGCCTAAAAGTGAAAATTAGCTATATACTAGGGTTTCTGACCTAGGTTTAAGCGTAAAACGATCGTGCTATAACTTTTATCGACTTCAGTACGAACCTCAGACTTTTCCTGAACTTTCTCCTTCATACATTTATTTCATTTACTAAACTCTTGTTCAGGTTTCCCTTCGCCATGCATCAAACCTACTGGTGAATAAGAATTTATTCACTTGGTATAAACTGAAAAACTTGGGCCTTACAATGATTGGTGGTTGGGAGGCAGAGCTGGAGCTCCGAGCAGAAGACACGGAGGAGCGACAAGAAGAATGGAAGGAAGAGATGGCGCGTCTGATACTTCAGAGGCGACCCATAGATAGGCAGTTAGCGGTAATGCTAGAGCGTTATCAGGATATGAGGATAAATCCTCCTTTCTAAGTGTAAAACACAATTTTAATGAATAAAAGAGGTTTATGTTTAAAGCATTGTGTGTATGTGTGATGTGGTAAAGGATCAGAAAAAGAAAACCGTAATAAAAGAGAATAAATAAAATAAATATCAACGTAAACAAGAAAACCAACAAGATATATATATATATATATATATATAATAAAAATTTAAGAAAAGAAAAGTAATAAAAGAGGGAAAAGAGAGAAATTCTAAGAGACTAAGGTTTGGGATCCGGAAGCCTCCTTAGAATGTCGGCCAACATTGCTTCCACACTCTTGTTGAACACATCCTGTTTATCAAATTGCGTCTGAAAGCTATCAAGCCTTTGCACTATCGCAGTCAGATCAGGTTAAGCAGAAACAGGCGGATCAGCGTGAATTGATGAAGTAGTAGGAGCATATATAACAACTAAAGCAGAGCTGACATTCATAGCATAAGTTGCTTGCGAATCTAAAGCAGATGTAGAAGCTGATGCAGAAGCAAGAGCTTTGGCCTTCAAGGAAGTAGCCTCAGCTTCTAACTTAGCAGCTTGTTCCAGAGCTTCTAGGCGAGCAGCCTCTTTCTGAGCAGCTTCAACTCTGGCAGCTTCAAGTCTTGCACCAGCGGCTCTGGCCAAGTCGTCAGCCATAACAACTAGTCTTGCCAATTCAGCTTCTTTGACTTCAGATTCAGCTCTCTTAGCCTTGGCTTCCTCTGAATGTTCTTCCTGATTCTTGGTATTCTGAATTGCTTCTCTTAGCTTGATGAACATTTGAGATTCTCGATGAGCTTGTCTTCGCTCAGTGAGAGATTCGTGCTTTACCCTTGCAGCCTCAACTTGATCAAAACGTTCTAGATCAGCGAACGCATGCATGTCCTCAATGCATCCTTGCATCCAACTACAGAATCTCTCCCACAAGGAATTAACCACATTGGACTTCTCACTTGTATCGGTGTAAGCATAGAGATTTTTCAGCCTTGTTGATGCCCTATCATTAAAAATGTTAATGCATTCCAGAAGGGTGGTAGGCTCTGGATATGTATAGGGGATGATAGGAAGGTCTGGTTGAGGAGTGGGTTGAGGAGCGACAGCTTGGTTAGAGCTGCTTGCCTCTTGAGCAGAAGTTTCTGCTTCAGGTGTTGGGGGTAGAGTCTGAGTCACCTGATCAGAAGTAGTCTGATATGGAGTGGGAATGGTTTGTGCTTCTGGGTTGGCGAACACAAAGTCTTTTGAAATAACTGGGGAATAGTTAGACAAAGAGACTTGTGAGGAATCAGGTGAAGAGAAAGGAGGAAACACCATGTTCATAGGTGTAGGGTTGTAGAGAGAAGAGGATAGTGGAGTAAGATTAAAGATATCTTCTGGGGGTCCAGAGATCCTCTTTTCTAGGATTTGTTGAAATTCCTTTTCTGTGGAGGAAGTGTTTATGGGAAAGGATGGTTGTGGTAGTTCTGGGTTGTTTGGACATGGAAGATGCTTGACGAATCTGATCTAAAAGATCTGGTTTGAGAGGTGGAGGAGAGTTTTGTTCTGGAGTGGTGGTGACTGCAATTGCAGATGTAGAGATGGCAGAGGTTGAGGGAAGAGGGGTTGTGAGAGATTGATATCATGGGACAATTGGGGCAGAAGAAGGAGGAATTGTTTGGAATGAAGAGGAGGAAGGAATGACATTAACAATAATAACAGGAGCAGAAGAAACAACAGCTTGAGGCTTACTTGTCTCCTTGGCAGAGGATCTGGTGATCCTTTGAACTCTGCTCTGAGTTGATTGGGGCTTAGCAGCCTTTGATTCCGTCTTGATCTTCTTTACCTTCTTCTTCTTTAGTTTCTTCTCAGAGTCTTAATCTGAATCTAACTCCTGAGGCCTTTTCCTGGATGGTCTGGACACATCTGGCGGACAATCCGGAAGAGAGTTGAAAAAGTCTTCAAAATCCACTCCAACTTCTTGTTCCTTCAGAAGATTAACATACTCCTGAATTGCATCTGGAGAGTCCAGCTTTGTCCAAAGAGGGAAGTCATCAATGACAATCCTCCTCTTGATTATTTCTTCCTGAGGCTCCTCAGGTGGAGGAACGGCAATCTCGTCAACGATTTTCATCCTCTTTAGATTCTTTACATTGAACGCTTCTCCAGAAGCTGTGGTAAGATCCTCTGTACCCGTGGCAATCAGGTCTTCAACCAGCTTACTTTCCACAAAAATGTCAGAGAGAATTTTCCCAAAGGGAATGTCATAAATTGCATTCTTCTTGTCACCGGCAGTGGTTCTTGATTTCTTGATGCACTCCTTGAGATATGTGAATATGAAGAAGGGAAGGCACAACTTCTTCTTCTTCTTGATTGAGAAGATCATCAACTTCTGAGTAGCGTTGATGTAGTCAGATGAACTGGACAGAGTCCTAGGGTTGATGCAAGAGAGGATGATTTTGTGCCAAACCCTCAGTTCAGGATGAAGATCACTGGATTTGTACTCTACTTTCTTTGGTTCCCAGTTGACAAAAAGTTCCTTGTTGACAATTGGTTTCATCTCCCGAATCTCGTTGCTTACATTCTGAAACCGCTTTCCAACACCGAACTTCATTCCAAGAAGTTGAGAAATTGATTTCTCAGTAATGACAATCTTTCTTCCCAGAACATGTGAAACAACATAGTAGTTGTTGCACTCAGCATGTTTCCAGAATTCCTTGACTAGCTTGGTGTAGATAGGCCTAGTTAGCCTTTCAAAGTAGTTATTCCATCTTTGGTCGGATGTCGATTTCGTTGTCAGCTAAATTTTCAAAGTTAACCCTAAGTTCTTTGAGAACCTTGAGTTCTTTAACTGAGAAGTTGCAGTGAATGGCAGCAATTCTCTGGGTAATTGGGATGACTCTTGCTTGGTCTGCCGAGTCAATTTCCTCTTGCTGTTGAGGGAGGTTCTTCATTTCTTGATTGAGAGACTTCTCTAGATGCAGATTGCCCAGTGGGAAGACCCACAACCATAGTAGGAAACTTAGAGGGTCTTTCACTAGCAGCCTTTTCTGCTTGCTCTTTAGCCATGTGCTCAGCAAAATATTCAAGTACTGATTGCTCTTGAGGATCGGAAGAGTTGAATTGAGACATGATGAAAGCTTGGGTTGAGAGGGATTAAAAGCAAGAGAGAGAGAGATGGAGAGAATAGAAATTCACTTAACAGTTTTAAAAATTAAGTGAGTGAAGTGATGGAAACGTGTGTGAGAACGTGGGTAGATAGTGATTTTAAAAAGTAACCGCTGAGTGGTTGAGAATACAAAGGAAAAAGTGAAAATCAACGGTTGGAAATTAATGTGATAATAATAAGCAATAAGTACTATTAACGCGGTGGAGAATCAAGTAGATATGAATCATTACAACAGAAAATCCCGAGAGGCACAAGGAACAAGGTATCAGAATAAATCTGACACGCGTTTAATGTCTTATCTTAGAAGTAATACGAATGGGTACCCAACTTCTGATTAAGTGACCTTCTGGACTAGACAACTTCTGATAGAGAAGCATCATAGTCAGAGAAACTGAACTATCTTCATGCTGGACAAGAGTCCATATTCAGATTTTTCAGAATAAACTTAAATTTATCCTCTGCTAAGGGATTTGTGAAGATATCTGCCCATTGATGGTCAGTATTCACAAACTTCAGAAGAAGTACGCCCTTCTTAACATAATCTCTAATAAAGTGATATTTTACCTCAATGTGCTTGACCCTTGAGTGTAAGATATGATTCTTACTTAGAGAAATAGCAGCTGTGTTGCCACAATAAATATGGATATTGCTCTCAAGGATTTGATAATCTTTCAGCTGATGTTTCATCCAGAGCATCTGAGTGCTGCAAATAGCAGCTGATATATATTCTGCCTCTGCAGTAGATAGAGCAATTGTAGATTGCCTCTTGCTTGCCCATGAGACTAAGTTGCTTCCCAAAAATTGACAATTTCCATAGGTGCTTTTCCTTTCAGTTCTATCTCCAGCATAGTCAACGTCACAATAACCTGAAAGCTTATACTCTAATGTCTTTTTATACATCAAGCCTAGGTTAGTAGAGCCTTTCAGATATTTGAGAATTCTCTTAACCGTAGTTAAGTGAGTTTCTCTAGGATCTGATTGGAACCGAGCACATAAATGAACGCTGAAAAGAATATCTAGCCTGGATGCAGTCAGATAGAGAAGATAGTCTATCATACCACGATAAAGCTTCTGACAAACCTTTGAGCTTGTGTCTTCTACCTCCAGAATGCATGTAGGATGCATTGGTGTTTTAGCAGGAATCTGACATATTGAACTTCTTCAGAAGTTCTTTGGTATATTTACTTTGATGAATGTACGTTGCCTCTGGTTGTTGATCTACTTGAATTCCCAGAAAGTATTTGAGTTCTCCCATCATACTCATTTCAAATTCAGCCTTCATTAACTTAAAAAATTCTTTGCAAAGAGAGGGATTAGCAGAGCCAAATATAATATCATCCACATAAATTTGCACAATCAGAATATCATTATTGTAAGATTTGCAAAAGAGAGTTGTATCCACTTTACCCCTTACGAACCCATTTTCCAGAAGGAAGGTACTGAGTCTCTCATACCATGCTCTTGGAGCTTGCTTTAAGCCATAAAGAGATTTCTTCAACTTGAAGACATAGTCAGGATGTTGAGCATCTTCAAATTTTGGGGGTTGATGAACATACACTTCTTCAGAAATGTAGCCGTTGAGAAACGTGCTTTTGACATCCATTTGATGAAGAACAATGTTGTGATTCATAGAGAATGAGATCAACAATCTTATAGCTTCTAACCTTGCTACAGGAGCAAAGGTTTCAGTGTAATCTATGCCTTCTTGTTGACTGTAGCCTTGAGCAACAAGCCTTGCTTTGTTTCTGACTACTTCACCCTTCTCATTGAGTTTGTTTTTGAATACCCACTTAGTTCCAATGACATGGGTATCCTTAGGTTTCTTGACGAAGTTCCGAACGTCATTCTTGGTGAATTGATTCAATTCTTCTTCCATAGCCAGAATCCAATCTTTATCTTGAAGAGCTTGATCAATAGAAGTTGGTTCGATCAGAGAAACTAGACCTTTTATGCTTAAGAGAGTCTCTTCGGAGGGTTTGAAAGAAGATCTGGTTCTAACTGGTTCATCTCTGTTCCCCATAATCAATTCTTCAGGATGAGAGGCAATTATTCTACTCTTCCTTTGTTGTGGTTGATCAGAGGTTGTAGCAGCATGATGTAGTTACTTCTGAATCAGCAACTTCTGATTCTTTGTCTTTGTCTAAGATGGTTATATTCATATCTGCAAACTTTTCAGCTAGCTTTGACTTGTCATAGTCAAGCTTATCATTAAATCTAACATGAATAGATTCTTCAATAGTCTAGATTAAATATTATAAACTCTATAACCCTTAGAACGTTCAGAATATCCTAGCATTCAAAGACTTAGAATCAAATTTATACAATCTATCCTTAGAATTCAACATATAGCAAACACAACCAAAAGGATGAAAGTAAGAAATATTGGGCTTTATATTCTTCCACAATTCATAAGGAGTCTTATTCAGAATTGGTCTTATGGAGATTCTATTCTGAATATAACACGCTGTGTTTACTACCTCAGCCCAGAAGTGCTTTGCCATGTCAGTTTCTTGGATCGTTCTTGCCATCTCTTGAAGAGTTATGTTCTTCATTTCCACAACGCCATTCTGCTGAGGAGGTCTAAGACAAGAGAAATCATGTGATATCCCATAGGTATCAAAGATGTTCTCAAACTCCTCATTCTCAACCTCTCTACCATGATCACTCTTGACACGGATAGTTCTGCAACCCTTTTTCGTTTTGCAGTTGGGCAACAAAGGTAGAGAACACAGAATGCGACTCATCCTTGTGTCTTAAGAATTTTACCCATGTCCAGCGGCTAAAGTCGTCAACAATGACCATCCCATATTTCTTGCCACCTATAGACTCGGTTTTCACCTGTCCAAATAGGTCAATATGCAAAAGTTCCAACGACCTTGAGGTGGAAACAACATTCTTTGCCTTGAAAGGGACTTTGGTAAATTTGCCTTTCTGACATGCTTCACAAAGAGCATCTGAAGAATATTTCAGAGTGGGTAAGCCCCTGACAAGGTCATGCTTACTTAGTTGAGAAATCTTTCTCATGCTAGCATGCCCTAACCGTCTATGCCATACCCATTGCTCCTCGTTAACAGAAAGAAGACACTTTACTTTCTGAGTTTCCAACTCAGATAATCTGATCTTATAGATGTTGTTCCGCCTCTTGCTGTTAAACAGAACAGAGCCATCGATCTGACTTACAGCCCTGCAAGACTTTTGATTGAAAATAATGTCATAACCCTTGTCAACTAATTGACTTATTGACAATAAATTATGCATTAAACTGTCAACCAATAAAACATTATCAATGCATGGACCCTATACCTATGGTTCCAGAACCAACAATCTTACCCTTCTCGTTGCTTCCAAAACCAACTTCACCTCCAGGCTTAAGTTTTAGGTCTTGGAACATACGCTTTTCTCCCGTCATGTGATGCGAGCATCCACTGTCCAGATACCATGATTGGAGTCTCAGTGGAGCTATCAAGGATATCTGCAACATATATAATCTTTTCCTTAGGTACCCACTTTCTGGGTCATTTCTTGTTCGTTACCCCAGAAGTCCTGACAACTTTGGGTCTTTCAACAGGATAATGCAAAGGAATCTGAGCATGATATTTTGACATAGAAAATGTTCCTTTCTTAATAGGTAAAGCAACTTCAGAAGGTAAGGATTCAGGTATAATGGTGTCAGAGGTAACAAAATGTTCATAAAGAGATTTAGATTTAGGCATAGGAGGCTCATTTCTACTGGGTCTAGAATAGCCAATACCATTCATTCCATTTTTGCTGACGCCATAGATCATTGAAGCCATTAGACTTCTATCTACGTTTTTAGCTAGGAACCTCTAAAAAAGATTTTTCATATTTGGTTTCACTTTTATCATCAGAGGTACTAGATGCAATAACTTCTTCCAACTTAGAAATTTGATTTTTAAGAACAGAGTTAGAGTTAACTAGAGAGAAGTTGTTTTCATTTAATTTTGAAATAGTTTTCTTATATTTAGCAGAGACTTCAGAAGCATCAAGCAAATCCCTTTTCAACTTTTTTATGCTTAGTCAGAAGAGAATCATGTTTACTCATAATTTCAGCTAAAGCAGATTTAAGTTTAGACAATGAGAAAGATGCGAATACCTCATTTTCATCTTCAGAGTCTGACTCAGCTTTTGATGTTGGATCAGCGTCTGATTCAGCTTTTGACTCTACTTCCTTGTCTTTGACAATGGTCATGAGTCATTCAACAACTTCACCATTAGAGTCCACTTCTTCTGAGTCTGAATCATCAAGAGTTACCATGAGACCTTTCCTAGCCTTGAAGTGTTTCTTAGGCTTCTTGTCTTTCTTCAACTTAGGACAATCACTCTTGTAGTGTTCTGGCTCCTTGCATTCAAAGCATGTAACTTCTTTAGGTGATGATTTGCGTTGACCAGATGAAGACTCTTGTTTTTCTTTGGCTTTTGGTAATCCTCTGAATTTGCTTTTCCTGTGCTTCCAAAGGTGATTGATCCTTTTAGAAATCAATGAGAGCTCATCTTCATCAGAATCTTCAGAAGATTCTTCTGAAACTTGTTCAGCTTGAAGCGTTTGATTTCAGAGCTATAGATTTCTGCTTCTTCTAGACGACATGATCAGCACGATCTATCTCGTGACTTTTCAGAATGCTGATGAGTTCTTCCAGACTCATCTTGTTGATGTCTCTTGACGACTTCAGAGACGTCACCAAGGGCATCCACTTCTCAGGAAGAACTCTGAGGATCCTCTTAACATGATCAACAGTGGTGTAGCCTTTGTCAAGCACTCTAATCCCAGCCATAATCATCTGGAATATGGAAAACATGGCACCTATTGATTCATCAGTTTCCATCATGAAGGCTTCATACTTTTTGATTATAGACAGCGTCTTTGTCTCCTTGACTTCCTCATTTCCTTCATGAGACATCTTTAAAGAATCAAAGATGGCCTTTGCAGAGTCACGATTAGTGATTTCCTCATATTCATCATATGAGATAGCACTCGGCAGGATAGTTCTTGCTCTGTGATGATCCTTGTACCTTTTCCTTTGATGATCAGTCATCTTATCTCTAGTAAGCTTTACTCCAGCTTCATCAACTGGACGAGTGTAGCCATCAATAATATGATCCCAGAGATCAGCATCAAAGCCAAGAAAGAAACTTTCAATTCTATCTTTCCAGTAATCAAACTTTTCTCCATCGAAGATAGGTGGTTTAACACTGTAGTGATCTTTTTGAACATCATTGGTGGTGGTCGCCATTTGAGTTTTTCACACCGGTTCGGATCTCTAAACACTGTTAAGTGTGGTAATCAGAACTTACGCTCTGATACCAATTGAAGGTATGAAAAACACTAGAAGGGGGGGTTTGAATAGGGTATTAAAGATTAACTGCTTTCTCTCGAAGATAAAAACAATCTTTTCAGTGAAAGAATGTAAAGTGCTAAAGAAGAGGGATAAAGAAAAACACACAAGGATTTTATCCTGGTTCACTTGATGAATCATTCAAGCTAATCTAGTCCACCCGTTAAGGTGATTTCTTCCTTCTTAGAATGAAGGCAATCCACTATTCAAAGATTGTTACAACTGCACTAGCAATACTAAGAACTAGCAGCACTAAGACAACCTTGCCTTAGTCTTCTCAAAAATACTGACCTTCAGAGAATTCATCAGAACATCTGGCCTTCAGAGCATGAAGTGCTTCTGGTCTTGAGAGCCAGCTTACTCTTGGACTTCAGAGCTTCCAAGTCTTCAACTTCTGGACCGTTCCTCAGAACGTCTGGTCTTCAGAATTTCAGAGCTTGAATCTTTCAGAGTCCATATCAGAGCTTTAATCTTCAGAGCATCTGAAGCGTTTGCTACCGTTCAGAAGAACGTAGTGAATGCAGAAGCGTAACATTGGCTACTCTTGTGTCTTCAACTTCTGATAAATGTTGAGTCTTTGAATCAGAGTCAGAGCCTGTTTGCCACAGCTTAATAGACAAACGTTAGAGTACCATAATTGTTCATACATAATAAAAAACTTTTTATCATCAAAACATAGAGTTGTACCACCTGACCAAATCTTGGTCTTACAGTTGCCTCCGCTGGCCTAGTGGAGAATGGATTGGAGGTTTCTTTGGCTACTTGCATGACCCTTCAATTCTCCATCTAGGGCTTTTAGCTCTCTTTCATGGCTTAGTGGAAGCCTGGGACAAGGGTTTTGGTATAGTGGATAGTCGATCAAGCTCGTTGGATGCCCTATCTTTTGGTTAGAAGTGAGCCTTCTTATTGCCATAGATATGCTTCGCTCATTTGGCACATTAAGGATTCGTTGAGACGACCTTGAAAGGTGGAGGTGATCCTTACTTTGAGAGAGCGTAATGCTTGTGCTGATTTTTTGGCCAAGCATGGTGTGCACTAAGGTGAGCCTTTGGTCTCCATTTCATCCCCTCTTGTGCGCATGGGAGTGTTGCTGCTAGCTGATGAATCTGGAGTCTCGTTTGTGAGGCCTTAGTTCAAGGCTCGCCCGCGTTTTTTGTTTGTTTTATTTTTTGCTTATTTTCCTTTCCCTTTTGTACAAAAAAAAAGAGCTTGTGATCACCTATGACATATAAAGAGGTCTAAAGTAAAGAAATCCAGGAAAGCTCTTGAGATTCTAGTAGCTCATTTGCTTAGAATCAAAGAATTTGGGGTTTGAGGATACTATGAATTTTAGAGTCTTATATATTGAGTATTAAAATCTTAGAAGAATCATTATTTTCTTTTATGATTGTATTTTTTTATTAAATGTTTGTCATTTTATTCGGGTTGTACTTTGACCCAATTAATGATAGATTTTAGGAGAGACTTTACTGGGTCTAATATACCATTATGGACTCCATCTTATGTTATCAATATACCATTATGAAAGAGTGTTATTATTTTCATTGTTTAAGGATGGAGGAAAAGATGGAATGGAAGGTGATGAAAATGTTCATTCACATCCCATTTCTTACCATCAATATTAGTGTTTCGAAAGATGGTTTCTTCAATGTAAATTCACTTTATAAGCTGATTCAGAGCAGGAACCTGACAGAGGTTCCTAGCTCTTCAAGTACCAGTTCCTATCCATGGAGCAAGATTTGGAAGCTAAAGGTACCTAATAAAATGAAACATTTTCTTTTTCGCTGGTCAATAACTCGATACCTTGTAACTTAGCTAGAAGCGGAGTATTGGTTCATGACTTTTGGGGCTAATGTGGTGGAGACACTTCTAAGACACTTGACCATATTTTTATACATTTTGACTGTTGAGGACGGCTGGTATCACATACGTGCGTGAATTGTTGTCTCGCTTGCTAGCTTTAAGTGACGTCAAAATTGCAGGTTCTGTTGTCATGCTAGCTTTGGCAATGTGGAAGCAACGAAATAATGTGATTTTTAATCAGGAAGCAGTGGGGATTGTGGTTACCATAAACATGGCCAGCGAACTTTGGACTGAGTAGCGCGATGCTTCAGTTAGGAGATCAGAGCTCAGGAGGAGCGGAAGCTCTAGCAGTGTGAGCTCAGAGACATGTTGGACTAAACCAACAGAAGGGATTCTCAAGGTTAATATCGATGGTGGTTGGCTTGGAAGTGGAGGCTAGGGGGCTTCTATGGTAATTCGAGATCACATGGGTGAGTGCCTATACGCCGAAACTATCTTCTCCCCCCACCAGGTTGATCCTACCGTCGTGGAAGCTATAGCCCTTAGATAGGCCTTGATGAAGGTGGACTAGTTAGAGTTGGATCTAGTAGTGATCGAAACTGATTCACAAGTTGTGGTAATGTGCTTCTTCAACCATAAGGAGAACACATTGATAAAGCCCTTGATTAAGGATTGCAGAATGCTTGCCTCTCAGCTTCCCTCTTTTGGTTTAGTGCATGTGAAAAGAGTGGGAAATAAGGTAGTTCATTTTGTTGTATGTTCATTATCCAAACAATGAAATGCTAAATTTGTTTCATTTCATTATAAAATATCCAACCAATAAAAAAAGATTTTTATTCTGTTCTATCACATTCTATTCCATAATATTTCATACACATACAAATAGTAGTCATAAATTAAAGTTTTTTGAAAATATAAAAATGGAAAAAGTAAGAACACTCGCCACAAATAAACGACTTATTTACTATCTATCATTTCATGGATTTGATACATTCATACATATTTTCTCTTACATCTCATTTCTGCAATTTTTTTGTTCATATCTCTTCATTTCTCATCACATCACCTATCATATCTCTTATTTCTCTCGTCTATTTCTATCACTCTATAAGTTTCCATCATTTCAAAGAGTGACACCTTTGACATAAGCCTCCCAAATTGTCACGGGGAAAGATTTACAAATAATAATGACTGAAGAATGTAGTCTGCAAAAAAGTGTTCATGTCAGAACAATATGAACGTGTCAAAACATGTTCTTACATGTGGAGTTGTAGTAAACAAAATTTGAGAGATTTCCACCAAAATTAAGTGAGCATTCAATTTTGCTGATGGTTATGAAGCATTCAACATTCAATTTGAATCACATTTGAACAACTCAACAATGGGCCATTCTAAGCCTGTAGCTATCAATGAATGTTCCTCAAAGAAAGAATAACTAAGATAGTTGCAGTACTATCTGCTAGTACCAACCATGCAGTGGTCAAGGGGCTCTGTCAAAGGGCTGTGTATCATTGTAACAGACATCCCATACAGCTTCCATAGAATCCTTGGCAGCTAAACCATAGCAATTGGGATTTGCAGACAATGATTTGAGAACTTTTCTTCTGACACATTCCTTCAAGTTCCATTGCATTAATTCAGATTTGAACAAATTATAGTAAACATGATGTCTAAAATATAATACACTACAGCAAAGAGACAAGTGCATGAAATGAATAGCAACAGAAATAAAAATAAAAAAAATCTCACTTTAGATGTCAATCATGTCAAAGAATTATTAATAAAAACAATGCAACATTATTTAGCTTACGCATCATGCTTGTGTTTAACAAGAGAGAGCCTGGTGTTACTGTTCTTTATTTTTATTATTTTAAAAAACAGCAGACATACACACAAGTTATCAAAATCAATTTTAGTTCATATTTTTACTGTTTTCTAAACCAGTTCTAAATGGATATAATTAAGAAAGACCCAATAACTACATCTATTGTGTGAATTCCCCAAGTTTAAAAACTACTTTAAACTAGACCGTAACATTTTCCTATATGGCTAATAACGAACTCTGTTAACAATACTAGTTTAAGTTACAAATTCAGGATGGGAAACTCCTGTTTTTACCTGATCCTAGTTTCCATAATTGAAGTTATCAACCCCTCCCTGCCATTTGTATGAAGTCTTGGTCCATGATGAAGACCATATAGTTCTTATTTTTCATGGAACATATTCCATATGCCAAAACAAACACTGCCTTATAACTAAAAGTGATTATAGTAAGAGCCGTTTAGTTTTAAAAAGCTAATTCTATAAAGGTTATTGAAAATATCAACATTTCTTCATGTGGCTGCCGGAGACTCAATAGTACTTTGGCAATGGATCATTGAGAATTATTGTCTCTACAGGGTTAACTTCAAATAAGGGGTTAGTCTCCATCAAAATTGATGCCAATGTTCTTTGATTGGGTGGAGCTTTGTGGCCAAATGACGAACTAGGATCATAAGCAATGGAGGAAATAGAAAAGGCAGGAAAGAGCAGGATCCTACTAAAAGGTTGTCATTTTGGATTGCACAACACTGTACTTTGAAAGGAAGAGTTTTTAGGTACTATAAATAAATTGCAAAATGTGAACTCTGTATTGTTAAGGTGAGGGGAAAATTGCACACAAAGCAAAGTTTAAGGGGGAAACCTATATTTTAGTTTTTCACGTCAAAACTAATTTTTACCATACATCTACAAACCAAAAGCTACTATGGTTTTAAGCGACAAGATCTTTGAGCTAGCATCCTTGTAACATTAAAGAACAAAGAGAAAAGTTGACATCATGAAATGTTCCTAAAAAATTAATAGTAAAAATACAGAGGAAAAAATAGTACGGTTGTACCAATTTCCCATTATTACATAAATGAAAATCATGAACAATGAAAAAGCCATGGTTCTATCTACAATAGAAATCGCAATATAGATCGTTTGAAGTTCAATGTTCTAAGTGTTTATTATTTGATTTTAAACTTCAGATATAAGCTAGATGAATACTCAGGAGGATGGGGGTTAGAGATTTAGCAACGAATTATTGCATCTAACAGAAAACGTAGAGAAGAAGGTAGAAAAGTTTTATCTGATAGAAAAATGAAAATTGGTAGTTACAGAAGGTTCAACAACCTGTATTTATACTACAAAGATGAAGGTGCATACTAACTATCATACTACACACACACTATACTCTTCTCTTCTTTCTGTTATAACAGCCATAACCATTCACTTGTTTAAATGCTGAGCTGGCACTTTGACAGCTGGTTGCTGAGCTGTAAATGAGCTGGATGTGAATGAAGTTTCAGTCTCCTTGTTCTCTTCTTCTATGCCATTCTGGTAGTTTATGAGCCTTCCACAAGCTGGAGCATGATAGATGTCTAACATGCTAAGCTTGCTTAATAAAAAAGTAAAAGGCCCTACTGATAATGCTTTTGTAAAGAAGTCTGCAACTTGAAATTTTGAAGGAATAGATAGCAACTTCATAAGTCCTGCCTCTGACTTTTCCCTGACTATATGACAGTCAATCTCCAAATGTTTAGTCCTCTCATGAAACACAGGATTGGCTGCAATGTGGAGTGCACTCTGATTATCACAGTAGATGACTGAGGATTTCACTGGCTCTATCTTCAAATCCTTAAGTAAGTAAGTGAGCCACTGCAATTCACAAGTAGCCGATGCTAAGGCTCTATACTCAGCTTCTGAAGAAGACTTGGAGACAGTTTGTTGCTTCTTTGACTTCCAACAAACAAGTGACTCTCCAACAAAGAAACAATATCCAGTCACAGACCTCCTTGTATCCACACAACCACCCCAATCTGCATCACTAAAACCAACTAGCTGAACTGCAGAATTCCTTGGAAAAAATAATCCTTTGCCAGGATTTCCCTTTAAGTACTTAAGAATTCTTTGAGCTGCTGTATAATGTGCCACTGTTGGTCTAGAAAGAAATTGACTAAGTTGCTGAACTGCATATGTAATATCAGGCCTGGTTGTAGTTAAGTAAAGTAACCTCCCCACAAGTCTTCTGTATGAAAAGATATCATCATACAATGGCCCCTCATCTTGAGACAATCTAAGAGATGGATCAAGAGGTGTACTGACTGGCCTACTGCCCAAGACACCAGAATCAGAGAGCAAATCAAGACAATATTTCCTCTGACATAAAGTAATGCCCTTAGCAGAATGTGCTACTTCAAGACCTAAGAAAAATTTCAGCACTCCCAAATCTTTGATCTTGAAAGCATCATCTAGGACTCTTTTAATCTCTGCAAACTCCAATGAGGAATTACCAGCCAATATAATATCATCCACATATATCAACAGAACAGTGAAAGAATCTCCTTGTTTCTTGGTAAATAATGAGTGATCAGAATGAGCCTGTTGGTATCCACCAGAGACCAGGAGACTAGTTAACTTTGCATACCATTGTCTGCTAGCCTGTTTAAGGCCATACAATGACTTGTGTAACTTGCAAACCTTACTAGAATCTGCACAAGTTACTCCTTCTGGAACTTGCATATAAACATCTTCATATAAGTCCCCATGTAAGAAAGCATTGTTGACATCTAATTTGATGCACTTAGCATCACTTAGCATCTGTTAGTTAGGAATATGATGCACTTGTTAGCATCTGTTAAATAAGAATTAGAACAGCTGTCATAACAGCTGGCAGCAAAGTAGTATAAATAAGGCCATTAGGCAGTTAGAGATGTTATGTTAGTTGTAACAAGAATTTTATCTCTCTAATCTCAATTCTCAGTTCCCTTCTCTCTCTTTCTCTCTCTTTCTCCTCTCTTTCACTTCTTCTCCTATCATTGGTATTCAGAGCACTCGATTCACGGTGACCAATGGCGGAAGCGACGAGGTTGCAGAGCTCAATCCGTGAGGCGGAGGAGCGGATTACGGCGACGATCGAGCCGTGCATCAGTAGGCATTTGCGTGAGCTGGAGCAGAGGTTCGAGCTCCAACTGAACGGGTTCCAGGAGGCGATGCGAGGCCTCGGGTTGCAGATGACGGAGATGTCGTCGCGGCGGAGGGGCGCGAACGACGGCGAGCACCGCATGCCGACGCGATTGACGCGATTGGATTTTCCGAAATTCAACCGCGACGAAGCTGAATCGTGGCTTGTGAAGTGCGAACGATTCTTCACGCTTGACAACACGCCGGAAGCAGAGAAGGTAGCGATTGCTAGCATCGCAATGGACGAGAGTTCTTTCCGGTGGTTCCAGACCTTGGAACAGAGCACGACTGGTCCAGTTTCTTGGATGCAGTTCAGCGATGCAGTGAAGGTGCGTTTTGGTACTGAATTCGATTCACCATTAGAGGAACTTAAGCGCCTGGTTCAAACTGGAACTCTAGAAGATTATCAAGAGGCTTTTGATACCTTGGCTGCGCGCACAGATTTGTCAGAACCTCAGAAATTGCAAGTATACTTGGGTGGATTGTGTGCTGAGTTGAGCAATGGTGTGAAGATGTTTGCACCAAGGACGTTGCTTGAAGCTACACGAATCGCGAAATTGCAGGAGAGGAGCATCGAATTGCTCCAGAAACGCACTGTTTCGGGTGTCAGAAGCACCGGCGCATGGTCTGACAAGCGCGGAAACTCTTCATTTGTTGAGAAGAAGTTACCAGAGAAGAAACCAGGGGGTGATTCCAATCAGAAAGGAATTTTAGGAAAACCTAATTACACATTTCAGAGGAAATTATCTCCTAAAGAGATGGAAGAACATAGAGCACAAAATTTGTGCTTCTTCTGCCATGAGAAATTTTCTCCAGGGCATGATTGTCCGCAAAGGAAGAAGCTCCAAGTTTTCTTAATGGAGGTTGAGGAAGGTGAACCAGAAGCTGTTGACTCTGCAAGTTCTGTTGATTCTGAACCAGTTGTTCCTACATTATCCTTGAATGCCATACATGGGGACTCTGAATATCCTTTGATGAGGTTGACTGCATGGATAGGAAAGAAGAGGATTCATGTCCTCATTGATTCTGGAAGCTCACACAACTTCATTGATCAAAAACTGTGCAAGGAAGGCCTGAGCTACCTTAGACCCGTGCATCCTCTACTGAAGCCTTTACAAGTTACTGTAGCAGGTGGTGGAGTCATGCAAGGTACAGGCCTATGTGATGGAATACAGTTGAAGATGCAAGGGTATGATTTCTTCACTAGTGCTATTGCTCTTCCTTTAGGTAGTTTTGATTTGATTTTAGGCTTACAATGGTTAACTCAGTGGGGAACTATATCATGGGATTTCAAAGCCCTTGTTATGGAATTTGATATGGGACACCTTAAGGTGAGATTGCAAGCTGATAAGAGTGGGAAGGATAGAGTAGTTTCAGCTGCTAAACTTAATCAAATTGTAGCTGAGGAAAGCTTTTGTTTTATGCTACAATTGTTTCCATGTTCCCAAGAGAAGGTGTGTTGTGCTCTTGGCTTAGAGGAACCTGAGGATCCTGCAACTAAAGAACATAAAACCACTGTCCTAGAGGAATTTAAGGATGTTTTTGAGGAGCCTACACAGCTACCCCCATTCAGAGGCATCCATGACCACCAGATTGTTCTGAAGGAAGGGTCCAACCCAGTTAGTTTGAGACCTTATAGGTACCCTCCTGCACAGAAAGATGTCATTGACAACATGGTGAAAGAGCTGTTGGATTCAGGGGTTATCCAACCTAGTTCTTCTCCATTTGCTTCTCCTGTGGTCTTGGTTAAGAAGAAGGATGGCAGCTGGCGGATGTGTGTAGACTATAGGAAGCTTAATGACATGACAGTTAAAGCAAAATTTCCTATTCCTCTTGTTGAAGATTTGCTGGATGAGCTAGGGGGTGCTCAAATTTTCTCTAAATTGGACCTTAGGTCTGGTTATCATCAAATAAGGATGAAACCAGAAGATATAGCTAAGACTGCATTTCAGACTCATGGTGGACAATATGAATATGTGGTCATGCCTTTTGGGTTGTCCAATGCCCCAGCCACATTTCAAGGTACCATGAATGTCATCTTTGCTAGTCTATTAAGGAAGTGTGTGCTCATCTTCTTTGATGACATCCTTGTCTATAGTAAGTCCATAGTTGAGCATGTGGCACACCTTAGACATGTTTTCACTGTTTTAAAGACTCATTCCTTCTATGTCAAGAGAAGTAAATGTGCCTTCTTTACTACTCGAATTGAGTACTTGGGCCACTTCATTACTCCTGAAGGGGTTACTACAGATCCAGCCAAGATCATGGCAGTTCAAGAGTGGCCAGAACCTCAGACACTTAAGCAACTCAGAGGTTTCTTGGGCCTCACAGGTTACTACAGAAGATTCATTCAAAATTACAGCATGCTAGCATCACCTCTCACTGACTTACTCAAGAAAGATGCCTTCATTTGGTCTGATAAGGCTTCCCATGCTTTCAATCAGCTCAAACAAGCCTTAAGTACTGCTCCTGTATTGGCTATTCCAGATATGGCTAAGCCATTTGTAGTGGAGACTGATGCTTCCAGTACAGGAATTGGGGCAGTTCTGATGCAAGACAAGCACCCTATTGCATTTATTAGCAAGGTTCTTTCTCCCAGGAATAGGTTGCTATCAGTTTATGACAGGGAATTACTAGCACTTGTGCATGCAGTGTCTAAATGGCACCAATATCTGTCTCTTCAACCTTTCCTCATCTTAACGGATCAACATAGTTTGAAATTTTTACTGGAACAAAGGTTGTCTACACCTGCACAGTATAAATGGGTTACTAAATTGATGGGTCTATCTTATGAAATTAGGTATAAGCAGGGAAAGGACAATGTTGCTGCGGACTCCTTATCCCGGGCCAATCATGGAGAGTTGCTACACTTGGCAGTCTCTTCCATTTCTTCAGAATTGTGGGATCTAATACAACAAGCCTATGTTGCAGATTCTTCCCTCAAGGATCTTATGCAAGAGGTGAATGCTTCTCCTGACCAGCATCCTCATTACAGGGTGGTGGATGGTTTCCTTTTCCGGAAACACAGATTGGTAGTTCCCAATAATGACCAAGTCAGATTGGTTATTTTGCAATGGTTGCACTCCTCTCATCAAGGGGGGCATTCGGGTATAAGGGCTTCTACTCATAGGATCAAGTCCTTATTTTATTGGAAAGGACTTAGCAAGAGTGTAGCTGAGTTTATTCAAAGGTGTGAGACTTGCTTGAGATGCAAGTATGAACCTCATGCTGTTCCAGGTTTGCTGCAGCCCTTGGCTATACCTGATGGAGTGTGGCAAAGTATTGCCATGGACTTCATTGAAGGGCTACCCAAGTCCCATGGCAAGGACACCATATGGGTGGTTATTGACAGGCTTAGTAAGTATGCTCATTTCATAGCCTTGTCACATCCTTTCTCAGCTTCCACTTTGGCTGAGGTGTTCATCAACAATGTTTACAAACTTCATGGAGCCCCAGCAAATATAGTGAGTGACAGGGATCCCCTCTTTACTAGCAAATTCTGGGCAGCATTTCTGCAACAATTGGGCATTTCTCAGAGCTTGTCTACTGCCTATCATCCTCAATCAGATGGGCAGAGTGAGGTCCTCAATCGTTGCTTGGAACATTACTTGAGGGCCATGACTTGGCAGAGACCAAAGGAGTGGGCTGCTTGGCTGCCTATGGCAGAATGGTGGTATAACACCACTTTTCACTCTGCAATCCAAGCTACCCCTTATGAAGTTGTTTATGGTCAGCCGCCCCCCTTGCATTTACCTTACTGCCCTCAAAGCACTGTGGTGGATGCTGTGGACAGAAGCTTTGTTGCTAGAGAGGAGATGATCAACAAGTTGCAAGGTAACTTGGCTCGAGCTCAAGCTCGCATGAAGACCTTGGCTGATAAACACAGGTCTGATAGAGAATTTCAAGTTGGAGATTGGGTTTTCTTGAAGCTCCAGCCTTATAGGCAATCCTCTCTCACTTCTAGGGCTTCACAAAAGCTGTCCCCTCGTTTCTTTGGCCCATATCAGATACTACATCGTGTAGGCAAGGTTGCTTACACCCTCAATTTACCTGCTACCTCACGCATTCATCCCACTTTTCATGTTTCCCTGCTGAAACCTTGCCCAGATGCTACAGTTTCTCTTTATCCTCTTCCGGAAGATTGGGGCAGCATGGATAATCCTAAGGAACCATTCAAGATTTTGAAGAGGCGCTCTGTGCAGAAACACCATAGAGCTGTTACTGAAGTCTTAGTGCAGTGGAAAGGGGAAAGTGCAGAAGAGGCCACTTGGGAATTGCTATATAAGCTGAAGCAGCAGTTCCCCTTCTTTGATGTTACTGCTTCTCCTTGAGGTCAAGGAGAGTTTTAAGGGGAGGGATATGATGCACTTAGCATCACTTAGCATCTGTTAGTTAGGAATATGATGCACTTGTTAGCATCTGTTAAATAAGAATTAGAACAGCTGTCATAACAGCTGGCAGCAAAGTAGTATAAATAAGGCCATTAGGCAGTTAGAGATGTTATGTTAGTTGTAACAAGAATTTTATCTCTCTAATCTCAATTCTCAGTTCCCTTCTCTCTCTTTCTCTCTCTTTCTCCTCTCTTTCACTTCTTCTCCTATCATAATTGATGTAAAAGCCAGCCTTTGATAGAAGCAAGAGCCAAGACCATTCTAACTGTTGTCAGTTTAGCTACTGGGGAAAAAGTGTCAAAATAATCAAGTCCCTCAACTTGAGTGTAGCCTTTAGCCACTAATCTAGCCTTATATCTCTCAACTGACCCATCAGCTTTCCTTTTAATCTTGTACACCCATTTATTGCCAATAGGTACTACATTAGGGGGTAAAGATACTAGACTCCATGTCCCATTTGCTTCTAAAGCTGAAATTTCTAACTTCATAGCTTCAATCCAGCATTTATGATGTGAAGCCTCAGCATAAGTTCTTGGCTCAGACTCAAGAGACAATGACATGGCGTAGTGATGATGAGAAGAGGACAAATTAGAAAAAGACATATAACTAGTAATAGGATACTTACTACCTGAAGATATTGGAGTGGCTACACAAGAGGAATGACAGATGTAGTCTTTGAGGTGAGGTGGTTGATGTCTAGTTCTTGTGGAGCTTCTTGACTGTGTAGGTACTGAAGCTAAACCTTCTGCAGAATGGGACTGTGAAACATCTGACTGTGAAACATCTGAAGAGGTACCTTGTTCATGAAGCAAATCATCTTCAAATGGTGAAAAACAATGCTTATCCAAATTCTCTGCATTGCCTTCACTGATAGAATCAGCACCCTGAGAAGTTTCAGAAGACATGACTTCCCAAGGAAGGGCCCCTGAGTGTTGATAAGGAAGAACATGATCATAAAACACTACATTTCTGGAAACACTCAAGGACCTACTTATCATGTCCAAAACTACATAGCCTTTAGTCCCACTTTGATAGCCCATGAAAACACATTTCCTAGCTCTTGGATCCAGCTTATGTCTGTTATTTTGCAAAGTAGATACATAGCATAGAGAACCAAAAACTTTCAAGTCTGTTAAATCTGGAGGCTCATGATATAAAAGCTCATAAGGGGATTTGTTCTTTAGCACAATAGTAGGAACTCTATTAATTAAGTACACAGCATGCTGAACTGCATAGTTCCAATATTGTTTTGGTAATTTGGACTGAAACAATAATGCCCTTCCAACATTCAAAATGTCTTGATGTTTCCTTTCTACTCTTCCATTTTGTTGAGGACATTCTACACAGGAGGTTTCATGGACAATTCCTTGAGAAGCATAAAAACTTTGAAGAGTAAATTCAGGTCCATTATCAGTCCTAACAGCTTTAACTACTGCCCCAAATTGTGTTTTAACATGTGCTATGAAATGCTGAACCTTACTTGGGACTTCTGATTTTTGCTTCAACATAATGATCCACAAGTATCTAGTGTTGTCATCTACAACAGTTAAAAAATATCTATGACCATGAACTGTTGTAGTTGAAAAAGGACCCCATATATCAAAGTGTAGTAATTCAAAAGGATGCACAGCTTTATTAGAACTCAAAGAATAGGACAAACGTTTTTGCCTAGCCATATGGCATACATCACACACTAAGTCACTGGTTATTGCCTTATTTACATGAATATAAGAGTGAGTCTTAGACATAGCAAGTAACTTGTCTCTAGACAAATGTCCTAATCTGAAATGCCAAATTACAGAACTAGGTATGACTGAAGAACTAGCTGTGCTCACTGTGCTGATCTTTGCATCTGCTTGTGCTAACTTCATTGTTGACTGCTCCACTAGACCATCAACCACCAAGTAATAGAGACCTTCCTCTTGTTTAGCCAAACCAATCATCTTCTGGGATTTGATGTCCTGTATCAAGGAGTGTGAGGAGTAGGATAATACAACACAAAACAAATGCTCACATAGCTTAGAAGTAGAAATGATATTGAAGCTAAATTCTGGAACATATAAAACATTCTTCAAGTAGAGCAAGGGTGTAAAAACCACAGTACCAGCTAACTGAGCTCTAACTGTGTTACCATTTGGTAACTGAACACTCATAGGTTTAATCTTTGAGAAAGAATGGAAAAGATCAAGAGTGGAGCACACATGGACAGTGGCTCCTGAATCCAATATCCATGAATTATAAGCTTTGGATGAAGGAGGATAGTAAGACAAAACAATAGCAGTACCTTTTCCTTTGGAATTAGTACCATCATGAGTCTTATGCTGAGTATGTAATTGATTGCCCTGATGTGATCCTTCATGAATCCTCAACTGATTGATGTGAGAAGTATTAGCAGCTTGTACTTCTGAAGTTCCTTGAATCAATGTAAGCAATTTCTGGTACTGTTCTACTGTGAAACTTGGAACTGAAACTGGTGAAGGAACTGCAGTGTGAGTACTAGAACCATTCAAAGCTAGAGAAGATTGTGAAGCATCTGAATTCAGTCCTTCCTCATTATAAGCATGATCGCTAGAATAACTGTCTTCTGATTGAAAATTGTTCACTGCTCCAGCATTATTATTTCTAAAAGAAGGCGGAACACCATAAATCTTGTAACATGAATCAATTGTGTGACCTATTCTGCCACAGTGTGAACAAATTCTATTTCCTCTACCAGATCCTGAATAGTATCCTCTTCCATTGCCAGCAGTATTAGCAGTTGTGGAATTTCTTCCACCATTATATTGATTTCCTTGAGGATAACCTCTACCTCTACCATAACCTTGTCTATTATCTACTGCATTCAACATAGACCTTGCATCACCTACATTCTGACTAGAATTCACAGAAACTGAACCAGATTGTCTTTCTTGTTGTATCACCATAGAAAACACCTCATTCAACGATGGTAAAGGCTTCATAAGCAAGATTTGTGATCTAACAGTAGCAAATTCCTCATTGAGTCCAGTCAAAAAACGAATTATATAGTCTTGATCCTTATAGATCTTAGCATTACCCTGGCATGGACATCTAGCATTACATATGCATATAGGTAGTGGTCTAAAACCATCAATCTCCTCCCAGAGTTTTCAACTCAGTAAAAAAATCAGTCACAGAAGATGATCCTTGCTTCAAATTTGAGATCTCACTTTGCAACTCAGAAATTCGAATTAAATCTACTTGTGAAAAACGTTCTCTCAATTCATTCCAAATATCAATCACATTTTCAATGTAAACTAGGTTTTGTGCAATTGAAGCAGAAACAGAATTCATAATCCAAGTATGAATAAGATTGTTGCACCTTTCCCACGCAAAATAGAGTGGATGATCCGTTTCCGGAACTGGAATGCTTCCATCGACGAATCGGAATTTGTTCTTCGCGCTCAGAGCTCGCTGCATCGAACGCGTCCATGTCTGAAAATTCGCACTCGTCAGCTTCGGTGTAACAGAGACTGTGGAAGGTCCATCGCCTGGATGAACGAAATATGGACTCAGAGGATCAAGAGAAGGATCCAGAACGCCATTGTTGGATCCAGAAGCTTCAGATTGATTGTTGTTCTTCTTTGCCATTGATCATAGTAAACGCAGCAGAGCTCTACAAAGAGAGCTCTGATACCATAACAGAAAACGTAGAGAAGAAGATAGAAAAGTTTTATCTGATAGAAAAATGAAAATTGGTAGTTACAGAAGGTTCAACAACCTGTATTTATACTACAAAGATGAAGGTGCATACTAACTATCATACTACACACACACTATACTCTTCTCTTCTTTCTGTTATAACAGCCATAACCATTCACTTGTTTAAATGCTGAGCTGGCACTTTGACAGCTGGTTGCTGAGCTGTAAATGAGCTGGATGTGAATGAAGTTTCAGTCTCCTTGTTCTCTTCTTCTATGCCATTCTGGTAGTTTATGAGCATCATACAGAATTGAAAATATTACCAAGTCATTATGTGGAAAGGAACGAAGGGGAAGGGTTTCCACAAACTTTTTTCAGTAGTTTTCCTTTTAAATGTTTAGTGAACATCATCTGACCATATGTAGCTTATAAGAATAATATGATAGACAGTAGAGCACACTAACAAGACAAACCATCTGATAGTCTTAGGATGCTGAACCTTGAAATTTACATCGAAAATGAAGGAAAAATCGTTTTTCCAATAACCTAGGGCTAGGAGCAATATGTACTTTCATGTTTAAACTCAAACAGTTGCTCACTTGGTGATTGACTTACTTTACTTACAATTTTCTATTCCATCTATCTAATTCAACAACCAAGACGCAAACAAAGATATGAATCATCTTAGAAAAGGACCAGTAAAGCATGGCTCCCAACTTGTGAGCACAAACTACAGAGTTTGCTACTGTAGATTTGGGATGACTAGCACAGTAGTATAATTACAAAGTTCAATACAATCTAAAATTTAAGATAATTCTATAATTCTCTCTTCTCTAAGTACAGTGGCATTCACTAATTCTTACAAAACAATACAAAACAATACAGAAGGGACAAAGGGGCGTAAAATAGAAAAAGACTAGTGTTGTCTTCTACCTATTCCTATTCTATATTCCACTAACGGAGATAAAATCATGTTTGAGGTACTTAATCAGTCAACCAGGATATAACAGATCTATAACAGTTTAAATAACTCCAACACAAAACCTATCAGCAGCATTCACAATCCTGCAGTGCATGTGATTAAAAGGATTCCACTAATAAGTGGGGAGGTCATTTATGGATTGCCTCTGAGTAATTTGGACATTAACAGACATGAGGATTTACTTTTACTTATCTTAAAATAATTTGCTACTTCAAACAAAATGAAATGACTATATTCCTCGTGTATATAATTTTGTTATCTCTGTAGATCTACTACGTGATGATCAGATTCAAAATATGCAAGTTAAACAACAAGTTTTTTAAATCTTGTAGTCCTACTCGTCTATGCATAGATGTAAAAACTAAGAAACAAACGAAGTTCCCTGCCATGCTTGATATCACCAATTCATGTCTCCAATAGCAATTTTAAAACATCTGATACTAATGCTTCTGTTGGAAGATTTTGGTTAACCTTAATATTTTCTCCATTTTCAATTGCCATCTAGATATTGTGAACTAAAAGGAACTGTGACAAGCTGCTAAATGTAATCTATGAAAAGATTCAACTAAAATAAATGGTTTGTATTAATAGGGGAGAGAAAAAATGTACTTGTTCATGCCCTCGTAATTTCATAAAACCTCTTAGCAGTTCCCGCTTGTAATGACAATCACCACTGAGATGACCAGCTCGTATCTGTTGCACAGGATCATGTAGAAATATTAATTATGGGAGAGTATGAGTGTGATATAAAAGTCAATCTAAATAATAGGGGATATGAACACATTGTAAGATTGGAACCTCACTACAAGCATGGTGAGCACAATCAGACCAATCCAAGTTGGCAGCACGACAGTCGTCAAATGCATGAATTAGCTCTCGAATTACCACTATGTTGACATCATCTTGAATCCGAACATAATTACTACACACTCTTACCTGTGACAAAGGCACATCAATGAAGCAGTAGCCAATAACAAAACTTATATCATGCAACCAAAGGAAAAGCATTGACCATAATACTAATTCAACTACCAAAAATGACCACTCTGGTTAATAATTGAGAGCTTAGTTTCTTCCCAAAATGTTTCAATCAGCAGCTTAATTGTGCACGACGCAGAAGGATGACTTCAATACAAAAAGAAACTGAATACAACTCACATAAAGTTCCAATCAGGGACAAACAGAAATCGTAACTAATAAGGACCAAAAGAAAGATAAGTAAAATGGACAAAGAAATAAGTACCCCTTCGCCACGAACGTAAGCACCGGCCATTTGCTGGTTGCAATGAACAGCTTTGACAAAGTTGTCTCCTACACCACACCCAGCTTTCTCCAAGCGTTCCCTCAAAAACCTTACCATTGGAGCTGTCAAAGAACAACAAATTAAACTTACATTGTAATAAAAAATTGCACTTCCAATGCTGATGACAATTTTTTTTTTCCTAAGAGCAAATACTAGAAAATTTGAAAACCCCATTTGAAAATAAACTTTCAGAGAATAATAAAATGAACCTACAAAACAAGAAAAATACCCAGCAAGTTTAACCCTAGTGATTATTGGTGGAGGAAGAAGAAAAAGTGTAGAAGGAAGAATTGAAATACTTCGGAAACTCTTTTGAATCATGGCTTGGCATTCCTCCACGGTTTTACTGGGTTTCTCTGCCATTTTGCTTTGTCTTTTACCTGAAATTAGAGATCCATAGTCGAAAAGACGATGATAATTGATCAGAAAAAGAAAGAAAAGATGAGCCTATGCACATGATATGTGAGGGAATAATTAGCGTGATCTTCAGTTAGATTTTGGTCGCATGTATAATTAATCTCTATTGCATGACACATATATACTAATATACTGATACGAATAAGCTATCATATACACACTTTACACAGTGATGGAAACTGCACAAAACCAAGTCAAAATCCCCCTACCCTTCCCTCAATCAACCTAAATCAATTACTAAAACAGAGGGGAAACAGAACTTGATTTACCGGACTGGGGACGACGACAACCACAAGCGGCACAGCTAGTGGCGGAACCAGAAATTTTGTGAAGCCTGGGCAAATTTTAGAACCGCAAATCCACACGTACCACAATATATAAATAGTTATAAACCAAAATAAAAAAAAAAAGACTCGCTATTTTACCAACAAAAGTATAGCTAACCCGGGTTCCATTTCATTTACACATGACACGTCCAAGAAGACAATACAAGATTAGAAAAAATGGAACATATCAATAGTGTGCTAAGTAAAACCACGAGGCAAATGCCCTATCCGAGTCTTCTTTGCGGTAAATGTTCGAAGAATATCAACGTCATTAAGTGAGTGCAAGCCAGCATGGTTCCATTCCATAATCCATTGATTAAAAACATTTCACATTTGCACTTGCAGCAAGTCAAGGTTCCATACTTCCTCCATTGATAATTCAAAATTGCAGCAAAGTACCATAACTGTAACTTCCATAGTTGATAGTTCCATTGAGTCAAAACTGCAGCAACAACAACTCTCTTGTCTCCATTGATTCAAAATTGCAGTAACAACAACTCTCCAAAATACTAAATTTTAAAGGTTAAAATGCAAGTTTGTCCAATTTTGTGACTTATCCAATCTTTTATTCAAAGTACAACAGATTATGCAGATGTAGCAAACATTTCAATCGGATGTGAAACCTCTTACCCTCCAACCTCAAGAACTTTGTCAAATAACACAATTCACATTATTTGAGGAAAAATAAGAGTCCAAATTCAATCTAATTAGGGGCTAAAACAAGGATGAAAATGTGAGATGGAATCAGTAGATAAGCGAGGTAAGAAAACTCACCATCTGTGGATACCATCACTAAGGTTGTCTGGCCGCTGCCCAATCAAAACACACTCACAATATTTCTAAGAAATATATGTTCCTCAAAAACAAGCAGTGGATCTAATCAAGCATTTTCTATGTGCACTGAGCTTTCAAGTAGAAAATAACATCAAAATGTTTCCACATTCAAAACGCAATCAGTGCGAAACAAGTTAAAAAAAAAAAGTCAGACTCAAAACAAAGCAAAACAAGAAAATCAGAAGGGTTCAGGGCTCATATCAAGTGTATAGTTTGAAACTCAATCACTGGGAAACACCTAATTCAATTTTGCTTGGATAGTAAATCATTACATTTAACGTTGTATGAATCATTGAATTCATGAATTGGATAGTTAATTTAAACAAGGACAATGGAAGAACTATTGGAAGAACAGAAGAACTGGTACCTGCGACTCAGTGACAGCGAGCAGGAAATGGAAGCAGCAGCAGGGGCCCAACCCTAAACCCGCGTTCACTTATCACTGGCGTGAGAGTCTGAGAGAGAAGAGGATGCGCGACGGCGGGTGGCGGCCAAACGGACGAGGAAGGAGGAGAAAGTGGGTTCAGGCCATGGGTGATGGGTGAGAAAGTGAGAGAGGTGGGTGGATCATCGGGTATTCGGGTGGGTGGGGCAGTTTTGTTTTTTTGTTTTAGGGATGCTGGGGTGAGAAGATGGGCCAGGCTGTTTAAGTGATTGCCTTGTGTTTTTGCCCAGGCTGACCCTAAAAAAAAACAGTTTTTTTTTTCTTTGGACCAAATTAAAATTTTTTGTCTGGGCCTTCCGAGCCCTAAATCCGCCCCTGGGCACGGCGACGGCAACCACTGAATATTCGGTGACGGCAACCAAGAAACAGAGGGGACACAGAACTACGACGACAACAACCTCAAGCGGCACGACGATGGCAACCATTGAATATCCGACGACTGCAACCATTGAACAGAGGGGGAACTACGACAGACGTGAACCTGAGACGGTGAGAGGAAGAGGTTTGGGTTTGCCTCACGTCTCCCTCTTTTTTAACCATTTTTTTTCCAAAAGGGCCCGACGGCCGAAGTAAATTTTTTTTTGCCCGGAGCCAGGCCTTAAATTCGCCACTGCATATCATACAAGTCCAGAAGTGTTGTACTAAAATTTTTGAAATACGAATCCTGAAGAAGATTCATAGCTACAAGTTTAAAAGTACTGTAGCGGAATTTTTTAAAAATATAAATTATGAAGACTCATAGCTTTCAAATCCAGGGTGGCAGAGGACAATACAACCACGTTGTTTTTTGCTTAAGTTCGAACCACTTTGTGAATTAATCCATAAATTCTTGTTACAGATTTTGTTTCACATGGGAGAGCACATTCCTTTCTTCTGTATGCATAAATTAGAACTCTTTTGATAGAGAAAAATAAATTTACTTTAGATTTAACTTAAATAAATGGTGTCTTTTAGGATTAAATTATCAATTTAAGGAGAAAGTTTTGATACATTCTGTAACATCCCAATTTTTAACATAATTTATAAATATAAATTACTATCATTTAACCTTTAAAAGAATTTGCTAAACCTTAAAAATTAAATAAATGTAAATTAATATAAATAATTATATTGTTGGTCTTGTGAAGTTTTTTCTAAAAATTTATTAATAATAATTTACTAATATGAATAGTAAGTGTTCTTTTTAGAATTATCTTAGAATTCTTAAAAGATAACATTATATTCTAAAAAAAATACAAAGGATTAAAATATCTATATTAAAATAATAATATCAAATAATATATATATATATATTTATTAAATATCTTTAATTAAGAAAGACATTAATTTTGCAATTATAGAAAAGAGGCCACGTGGATTCTTTTTAGTGATTTTTTTTACCAAGTATCTATAGTTTTTTTTTTTGTACCAAAAACAATACATACACAACCACTACATATGCCAAACTATGCCCAATACAATTCCTTCAAAACACATAAATACATTAATAGACCCCCTCCTTGTAAGCCAAAAAATTCAACATTCAATCCCACTGCCTTGAACCTTTAATTCCACAAACTCAGCCTTGATAAACCAATTTTGAATTAAATCACCCCCTGCAAAACCGAGAGAAAAAGAATGAACCCAAAGGCTTTAAACATTTGCAGCAGTGATACACACTCCTCTGCACCAACACTTCAAGAAACAAAACAAACATCCCCATTTCAAAGCCATGACCCCTGCGCCAAACATCACCAATCAGCAATAAAAACACCACCAATTTGCCAAGTCTGCCACGAATTTCTTCATCAGGACAACATGCTCCTTCATAAGTTGCAAGACAGCACCATGAACTGTTTCAGTAAACACAGCTACACAATAGTCCCAACATGCCACACTTGCTTGCACACCCCCAATCAATAAAAACTAGCTGAACACACAAGAAAAATGCCAACCTGCCACACTTGCACACCTGCACCCGAAGAAGCCAGTAGAAAATAACAGCAAACAACACACACACCACCATCATCTCAAAACAACCCAACACCTCCCCCCACCTCAAACAAAAAAGCACTCCCTCTAGCTTACCAAACCCGTCACGCCATCCCCAACAGACACAAGCACCAACATACCCAAACAAATCCCAACCACCCTGCCAAGAAAAACAGAGACCCGAAACTTGATTCACCCCAAACTAAATCCACACCAGTAAGACCCGCACACATAGAGCCAAGAGCCCACAACACGCTCCAGAATAAGCTTGGTTTCTTGGAACAAGACCACTTCAGGATTTACCCGCTTTAAAGCCTACATTACCGCTCTCCGCTTAGGTGATCTTCCCAACCCCCTGACATTCCCAGCCACCCACTGCCGAGCCATAGCACAACTCAACTAGAGCCACGAAACTGACGAGCTATGCCCTGAATGGCCACGGACAATCAAACAATAAACCCGCCTGCAGACTTCGAATATAAGCCCGTCGAGTTTGTACTCCAACCTCTCCTTGCCAATCACCAGAACACAAGTCTAACTGTGTATCAGCAACCTGTGAAAATTGTATCCCCTCTAAAACTGAAGCTGATTTCCTAGGTCTCCCACGCTGCTTCTCTGGTGACTCTGTCCCTCTCGGATCTTTTATTTAACGCGGCCTCCCCCGTCTCCTCTTCTCAAGACTCACCCCACCATCCAATTTACGTTGACTCTTAGTTGCAGCAAGAGGTCGTTCATCAAATAACTCGAGCTTTTGAGCCTCACAATCAGATACAACCTCAATTTCTTCTATCTCGTGTTCCCCAATCCCCATAATGCACCTCACCACACTGGCCAATTCCCTCAATTTCTTCCAATGTTTTAATCACTTGCACAGGAGAATTTGGGCCCCACAAAAGAGTTGTTTTTTTTCCAACAAGACTCCCCTGTTTTTCAATCAGGAAAATTTTGAGACACTTACGTTCAAAACTATGATATACTTCTGATGAAAAAAACTTGGCCCACCCAAATAACCCCTGAGAAACCTCATTCAAATTCTCCACATACCACCTCTGCCATTCAATGCTACAATTACGCCTATTATTAGTGGGAAAATAAATTTCACACTGGTCCGCTAATCCATTTTGAATTTGAGGCAATTCCCTAATCTCCTCCTCACTGTAACCGTCTTCAATCAAATCGCGAATCTGATGGCTTGATAGCTGAGTAACGGTTTTTGACTTCTCCACCATGACCGTTTGAACTTGAATCTCCTAACCCGCCCCTTCCAACACCGGTGAGCCACCGTCACCCACCTTAGAATCATCTCCAAAACCCCAAGCTGCGTCATACATCGGAGAATTATCATCGACAGCAAAGCTAAAATATCTTTAATTACAATAATATAATATGAATTATCTTAATCCAAAGGCCACGTGGTGGCATCAGATGATTCACTTTAACAAAAATCTTCACCTTTTGGAAGCAAACACAAGCCACGTGGTGAGAAACAACAATAGAAAATAATTAATCTAGGTAAATATCTCTAACTTTACAAAAGATCTTTGGTTAAAATAAAATAAAAATGGTGCAAATGCACCGACTTACCTGGGCTATAAATAGGCTAATAGGAGGTTGGCATTTCACAAGAACTTAGAATTGAAGGGAAGAGTGAGTTGAGTGGCAGAGAGAAACTGGGAAGTAAGGATTAGGGAAGAATACATTTATTAGGTGATTAAGAATTAGTAAAATGAGAGTAAGAGATTGTGTGTGAGAGACGAGACAAAGGAAATAGGAGGAGTGAAGAAATAGAGAACGAGACAAAGGAAATAGGAGGAGTGAAAAAGTAAATTAGGTGATAATTATATCTACTCACTTTTAATTAAATCTACTCTATATTTTTATAAGTATATCTAGCCAGTTTTAACTATGAGTTTATAATTACATATACTCTCTTTTATTTATCTCAACTTTACTTAATCATGTCTACTTTATTAATTAGAACTACTATCTTTTGATCAGTCTATTCCCTTTTAATTTTAAGTTTTCTGTTTTATATTCCTAGCATTAACTTTTATTAATATAGTTTGTTATTATTCTGATGCCTTGAAATGGTCGGCTCTGCCGCCTCTCTCTAGTTATTTAAAAAGTTCAGCTTATTACTATTTAGTTGTTTTATCTTAAATGAAAATGGACATAGACGATTTTTCTACCGTTTTAATTTCATTTAGTATTTTAAACTTTGTACAATCTCAGTTTGACTTATATGATACCACTTAAGAGATCATGTAACATTGTGGGGCAAACCTGGTGACCTTAAGATGACCAATATAGGCAAATCCCGGATGTTATGTTAAGAACAACACTGCAAGGCAAACCTGGATACTCAAAGGTCGGATCCAGTTGAAAGGCAAATCCTGGGTGTTAAGACATAAGTATGAAATGTTTAATTAAAACACTTTAAGTGAAATGATCCTCCAGCAGTTGAGGTGATCTAGTTGCATAGTTCTTGGAACACAGGTTCCTTGGCAGGGAGACGCCCTTGCATTCGGATAGAGCTCTAAGCCGCAGTTGGAATATTCAAAAGTGGTCGAAGGGCCAAGAAAAGCAAGTGATAACAATGAATTAAGGAATGATCTTTAATTTGAAAGAGATTTCACTATGTTATTTTCATTGGTGAAGCTAGTAGTTATTTTTAAAATGTTTACTATTGATATAACTACTTAATTTATGTTTATGTAAGTTTTTCTCGTTTTTGGAGTGGATATTGTTCTCACTGAGAATTGTAAAATTCTCATTCCTTTACTTTCATGTTTTTTTTTTCAGAGAAAGAAAACAACTCACTTGAGACATTCCCGATAGTAGACGAATGTATGTGTCATGCACGCAGGATCACAAGTAGTTAGTTAGAGACACATCAGGTAGTCGGATCATGGTCACAGTGTAGGTCACCACGTGTATTAGAAGTCTTTAAATTATTTTTATGACTCTGATAATGTACCTTTTTGAAAGAATTACTAAAAAATAAATATTATTTGTCCACTCGATTTTTAATATTTAAGTATTTCAACACAATTATGATTATTTTCTTTTACACATTATTTTAAATATATGTACTTTATAGTGTATAAAATTAGGGGTGTTACACATTCCCGCTTATGTATTTTTTTCATTAATTTCATTCTTACATGTTTTCTCTTTTTTTTTATCACATCAGATATTTTTGCCAAAAATCATTTAGCAGTTTTTGAGAGCTTGTAAGATTGGTTGCAGGACTTGCTTCGTGAGTCCTCCCATGTTATGTGTGCCTCCCTTGGGTGGATGTCCACAAAACATTCATGTCCTCTAATATTGTTCGTGCGTTTCTTTCCTGTGAGTTGGATTGTCGCGTGGCTACCATGCTAGTGCAATGGGGCCCCTCTTTGCTTGGTGGCATTGTGCTCAATGTTGATGGTACTATTCTGAGAAATTCAAGGAGGTGGCTTTGGTGGTTGCCTCCGCTGGCCTAGTGGAGAGTGGATTGGAGGTTTCTTTGGCTACTTCCATGACCCTTCAATTCTCCATCTAGGGCTTTTAGCTCTCTTTCATGGCTTGGCGAAAGCTCGGGACAAGGGTTTTCGTATAGTGTATGGCTCGTTAGATGCCCTATCTTTGGTTAGAAGTGAGCCTTCTTGTTGCCATAGATATGCTTCGCTCATTTGCACATTAAGGATTCGTTGAGACGACCTTGAAAAATAGAGATGATCCTTACTTTGAGAGAGGGTAATGCTTGTGCTGATTTGTTGGCCAAGCATGGTGCGCATCAAGGTGAGCCTTTGGTCTCCATTTCATCCCCTCTTGTGTGCATGGGAGTGTTGCTGCTGGCTAATGAGTCTGGAGTCTCATTTGTGAGGCCTTAGTTCGAGGCTCGCCTGCGTTTTTTGTTTGTTTGTTTTTTTGCTTTTTTCCTTTCCCTTTTGTACAAAAAAAAAAGAGAGCTTGTGATGACCTATGACATATAAAGAGGTCTAAAGTAAAGAAATCTAGGAAAGCTCTTGAGATTCTAGTAGCTCATTTGCTTAGAATCTAAGAATTTGGGGTTTGAGGATACTAAGAATTTTAGAGTCTTATATATTGAGTATTAAAATCTTAGAAGAATCATTATTTTCTTTTATGATTGTATTTTTTTATTAAATGTTTCTCATTTTATTCGGGTTGTACTTTGACCCAATTAGTAGTAGATTTTAGGAGAGACTTTACTGGGTCTAGTACCATTTTGGACTCCATCTTATGTTATCAATATACCATTTTGAAAGAGTGTTATTATTTCATTGTTTAAGGATGGAGGAAAAGATCGAATGGAAGGTGACGAAATTGTTCATTCACATCCCATTTCTTACCATCAATACAAGTGTTTCGAAAGATGGTTTATTCAATGTAAATTCACTTTATAAGCAGATTCAGAGCAGGAACCTGACAGAGGTTCCTAGCTCTTCAAGTACCAGTTCCTATCCATGGAGCAAGATTTGGAAGCTAAAGGTACCTAATAAAATGAGACATTTTCTTTTTCACTGGTCAATAACTCGATACCTTGTAACTTAGCTAGAAGCGGTTCATGACTGTTGTGGCTATAGCGTTGGAGACGCTTCTAAGACACTGTACCATATTTTTATACATTGTGAATGGTCATAGAGGTGTTAGTTCATATCTGGTTGAGGGCAGCTGGTATCACATACGTGCGTGAATTGTTGCCTGGTATTCTAGCTTTGAGTGACGTCAAAATTGCAGGCTCTGTTGTCATGCTAGCTTTGGCAATCTGGAAGCAACGAAATAATGCGATTTTTAATCAGGAAGCAGTGGGGATTCTGGATACCATAAACATGGCCAACGAACTTTGGACTGAGTAGCGTGATGCTTCAGATAGGAGATCAGAGCCTTGTAGGAGCGGAAGCTCTAGCAGTGTGAGCTCGTAGACTTGTTGGATTAAACCAGCAGAAGGGATTCTCAAGGTTAATATCGTTGGTGGTTGGACTCGAAGTGGAGGCTAGGAGGCTGCCATGGTAATTCGAGATCACATGGGTGAGTGCCTGTACGCCGAAAATGTCTTCTCCCACCACCAAGTTGATCCTATTGTCCTGGAAGCTATGGCCCTTAGATACGCCTTAATGAAGGTGGACCAGTTAGAGTTGGATACGGTAGTGATCGAAATTGATTCACAAGTTGTGGTAATGTGCTTCTTCAACCATAAGGTGAACACATTGATAACGCCCTTGATTAAGGATTGCAAAATGCTTGCCTCTCAGCTTCCCTCCTTTGGGTTAGTGCATGTGAAAAGAGTGGGAAATAAGATAGTTCATTTGTTAGCTTCTTGGCTCTAGATTACCCCAACATGTGTTGGTGGGAGAATTTTCCAGCTCAGATGAGTTCAGCTCTATAAGCTGATGTAATTTCCATTATCAATTTATATAAGTAGAACTTCCCGTAAGAAAAAAGTAAATGTAATATATCAGTAAAAAAAGTTATAACTTATTTTGTTGTATGTTCATTATCCAAACAATGAAATGCTAAATTTGTTTCATTTCATTATAAAATATCCAAACAATAAAAAAAAGATTTTTTTCATTTTTTTTTGGGTCCTTTGGCCATCAGTTTCCACGGACCCACGTGACTAATCTGGCTCGGGATACAGTAGTGAAGTCTCTAGCCACAAAGGTATTATTTTTTACCTCAGAGGGGATCGAACCCGGGCCAGAAGCCTAGGCGAAATCCCTTAAGGAAATGCACATTCACCACTTATGCCACCCTTCTGTTCTATCACATGCTATTATATCAAAAGAAACCAAAGGTAACTAATTCAAACACTGCTTCATACTATTGCTACGAAACCTATAATGATAGATCTTGTTTATTTTTGCAGAAAAAGGGATTAAAAAAATGCAGTAGATGCAAGCAGTATGGACATTATAAAACCAGATGCAAGAACATCCCAGAGTTAATTGTAATGCCTCAGCCCCGCTCTCTTCCTGGGATTGTTTTAAGGGAGTCTGTCAATCCTAATGTCACAGCCCCACTCACTCTTAATTCTGGAAAAATGGATTTCTCTTGTAAGAACTATGAACCTGAGTTATTCTAAATGAGAAAATGATATATTAATCCTTGAAACAAGAGAGAGAGAGAGAGAGAGAGAGAGAGGGGGGGGGGGGACAAATCATGTTCTTTATTAATCAATTAAATGATGTACAAGTAATTACAAGGATGATGATCTGGAAAAAAAATGAAACCTAAATTCATCTAAGAGTCAATAATCACTCTCAAGACCTGCCAAGCCTATGACAATCCACAAAACCTTCAGGAAGGTCCGGGCATTGCTCAGCAAATTTCAAGAGGAAGTCGCGAGAGTACTTTTTGGCTGAGATTTATGTCTATGGTTGTGGAAAGATGTTCAAACATGAGTTTTCTAGATCAAGACGCTTTCTTAGTTCATAGTTGTTCATTCAACACAAGAGTTCATAAGACTACTCTTAATGGGCATGTTGAAGACCTATTGAATAACGGATTCAACTAGCTCATTGGAGCAATTCAGCTGTTGAATCCGTTATTCAATAGGTCTTCAACATGCCCATTGTGAGTAGTCTTATGAACTCTTATGTTGAAGGAACAACTATGAACTAAGAAAGCGTATTGATCTAGAAAACTCATGTTTGAACATCTCTTCCACAACCATACTATTGCATCTGGTTTTATAATGTCCAAATTACAGAGGTTCCTAGCTCTTCAAGTACCAGTTCCTATCCATGGAGCAAGATTTGGAAGCTAAAGGTACCTAATAAAATGAAGCATTTTCTTTTTCACTGGTCAATAACTCGATACCTTGTAACTTAGCTAGAAGCGGTTCATGACTGTTGTGGCTATAGCGTTGGAGACGCTTCTAAGACACTGTACCATATTTTTATACATTGTGAATGGTCATAGAGGTGTTAGTTCATATCTGGTTGAGGGCGGCTGGTATCACATACGTGCGTGAATTGTTGCCTGGCATTCTAGCTTTGAGTGACGTCAAAATTGCAGGCTCTGTTGTCATGCTAGCTTTGGCAATCTGGAAGCAACGAAATAATGCGATTTTTAATCAGGAAGCAGTGGGGATTCTGGATACCATAAACATGGCCAACGAACTTGGGACTGAGTAGCGCGATGCTTCAGTTAGGAGATCAGAGCCTAGTAGGAGCGGAAGCTCTAGCAGTGTGAGCTCATAGACATGTTGGATTAAACCAGCAGAAGGGATTCTCAAGGTTAATATCGTTGGTGGTTGGACTCAAAGTGGAGGCTAGGAGGCTGCCATGGTAATTCGAGATCACATGGGACTCGCCTGTACGCCGAAAATGTCTTCTCCCACCACCTAGTTGATCCTATTGTCCTGGAAGCTATGGCCCTTAGATACGCCTTAATGAAGGTGGACCAGTTAGAGTTGGATACGGTAGTGATCGAAATTGATTCACAAGTTGTGGTAATGTGCTTCTTCAACCATAAGGAGAACACATTGATAACGCCCTTGATTAAGGATTGCAAAATGCTTGCCTCTCAGCTTCCCTCCTTTGGGTTAGTGCATGTGAAAAGAGTGGGAAATAATGTAGTTCATTTGTTAGCTTCTTGGCTCTAGATTACCCCAACATGTGTTGGTGGGAGAATTTTCCAGCTCAGATGAGTTCAGCTCTATAAGCTGATGTAATTTCCATTATCAATTTATATAAGTAGTACTTCCCGTAACAAAAAAGTAAATGTAATATATTAGTAAAATATAAATTATTTTGTTGTATGTTCATTATCCAAACAATGAAATGCTAAATTTGTTTCATTTCATTATAAAATATCCAAACAATAAAAAAAAGATTTTGTTCATTTTTTTTGGGTCCTTTGGCCATCAGTTTCCACGGGCCCACGTGACTAATCTGGCTCGGGATACAGTAGTGATGTCTCTAGCCACAAAGGTATTATTTTTTACTTCAGAGGGGATCGAACCCGGGCCAGAAGCCTAGGCGAAATCCCTTAAGAAAATGCACATTCACCCCTTGTGCCACCCTTCTGTTCTATCACATTCTATTATGTTCCAATCGTTTCCTCAAGTCTTTAACACATACAAATAGTGGTCATAAATTAAAGTTTGTTGGAAATATAAAAATGGAAAAAGAAAGAACACTCACGACATGAATAAACGACTTGTTTACTATCTATCATTTCGTGGATTTGATACATTCACACATATTTTCTCTTACATCTCATTTCTGCAATTTTTTTGTTCATATCTCTTCATTTCTCATCACATCACCTATCATATCTCTATTTCTCCCTTCTATTGCTGTCACTCTATAAGTTTCCATCATTTTCAAAGAGTGACACCTTTGACATAAGCCTCCCAAATTGTCACGGGGAAAGATTTACAAATAATAATGACTGAAGAATGTAGTCTGCAAAAAAGTGTTAATGTCAAAACAATATGATCATCTCAAAACATGTTCTTACATGTGGAGTTGCAGTAAACAAAATTTGAGAGATTTCCACCAAAATTAAGTGAGCATTCAATTTTGCTGATGGTTATGAAGCATTCAACATTCAATTTGAATCACATTTGAATTACTCAACAATGAGCCATTCTAAGCTGTAGCTATCAATGAATGTTCCTCAAAGAAAGAATAACTGAGATAGTTGCAGTACTATCTGCTAGTACCAACCATGCAGTGGTCAAGGGGCTCGGTCAAAGGGCTGTGTATCATTGTAACAAACATCCCATACAGCTTCCATAGAATCCTTGGCAGCTAAACCATAGCAATTGGGATTTGCAGACAATGGTTTGAGAACTTTTCTTCTAACACATTCCTTCAAGTTCCATTGCATTAATTCAGATTTGAACAAATTATAGTAAACATGATGTCTAAAATATAATACACTACAGCAAAGAGACAAGTGCATGAAATGAATAGCAACAGATATAAAATTAAAAAAAAAAACTCCCATTAGATGTCAATCCTGTCAAAGAATTATTAATAAAAACAATGCAACAATATTTAGCTTACGCACCATGCTTGTGTTTAACAAGAGAGAGCCTGGTCTTACTGTTCTTTATTTTTATTAAGATAATTCTATAATTCTCTCTTCTCTAAGTACAATGGAATTCACTAATTCTTACAAAACAATACATAACAGAAGGGACTAAGGGGCATAAAATAGAAAAAAGACTAGTGTTTGTAAGATCAAGTTTTGATCGAGTAGTACAACTCTATGTTTTGATGATTACAAGTTAACATTTTAGTATGAACAATTATGTTACTCTAACGTGTTTTTCTGAGTGTGCTATTTACAGGCTCTGACCTCAATTTTGTCTCACACAAATCAGAAGCACTATGCATAAAGAGTGACCCAAGCAACGCTTTCGCTATATCTATGTTCACTCTGAACAGTAGAAACGCTTTAGAAGATCTGAAGTCATACAAGCTCTGATATGGACTCAGTCACTTGAAGTTCTGAAGATCCAGACGTTCTGACAACCAAGAAACTCTGAAGGTTCAGATGTTCTGCTGGTGTAGAAGACTCTGAAGATCCAGAAGCTGAAAAGTGGAAACTCTGATGTCCAGAAGCAAGATGACTCTGAAGACCATGTACTTCCCTCTGAGTTCAGAATCAGAAGATACAACGGTCAGAGGATCTGTGCTTCCCTCTGACTCTGATCAACTGGCTTCACAAGTTCCAACATGAAACATTCCCCTGATCAGAAGTCTACTAGGTTTAAAGGTCAAGTCACTATCCAAGTACAAAAGCAAATGTACTATCCTGACGACCTACCTAACATTCTCAGCCACAGCAGAAGCTGGAATTTCCAGAACTGCCCTCCAACGGTAGCATTTCCATGCAGCGTTCAAACCCTAATCCTTAGAGTATAAATAGAGGCTGAAGATTGAAAAATGTGGTTGGAAGAATCTCACACGCGCAAGCTATATTCAAAACCTTCTAAGCATTCTTTCATCTGAATTCATTGTGTTTACTCTTAGCTTTTCAGAAGCAAACTCTTTGTAAACATTCTTTCTTAAACAGTTGTTTAATTACCTTTAGAAGATCAAGTTTGATCGGATCCTAGAGAAGACTAAGAGAGTGAATCTTAGTGTGAGCTAAGTCAGTGTAATTGTTAGTCACTTGTAGGTTTCAAGTGCAGTTGTAACATTTACCTGATTAGTGGATTGCCTTCATTCTAAGAAGGAAGAAATCACCTTAACGGGTGGACTGGATTAGCTTGAGGGATTTATCAAGTGAACCAGGATAAAATCCTTGTGTGCTTTTCTATCTCTTATCTTAAGCACTTTGTTCTCGAAAGATTTGTTAAAATCTTTAAGGTGGAAGTTTTATTCTGAAAACGTTATTCAAACCCCCCCTTTCTACCGTTTTTCATACCTTCAATTGGTATCAGAGCGCAAGTTCTGATTACCACACCTAACAGTGTTCAGTGATCCGGGCCGGTGTGAAAAACAATGGCTACCACCAGTGAAACGCAAAAAGATGGTTACAATGCAAAGCCTCCCATGTTCGACGGTCAAAGGTTCGAATATTGGAAAGATAGACTTGAAAGTTTCTTTCTGGGTTTTGATGCAGATCTCTGGGATATTATTGTGGATGGCTATGAGCGTCCAGTTGATGAAGAAGGCAAGAAGATGCCAAGGTCAGAGATGACTGCAGATCAAAAGAAGCTTTACTCACAACATCACAAAGCTAGAGCAATTCTTCTAAGTGCTATCTCTTATGAAGAGTACCAGAAGATTACAGATCGTGAGTATGCAAAGGGCATCTTTGAATCCCTGAAGATGTCTCATGAAGGAAATGTAAGACCCAAGTTTTAAGCTTATGCTAAGTGAATAAACTTCCTATTCACGATTAGGGTTGATGTATCGTGAAAGGAAAACCTGAACAAGAGTTTACTAAATGGAATAAATTATGAAGGAGGGAGTTCAGGAAAAGTCAAAGGATTATATCGAAGTCGATTTAAGTTATAGCACGAATAATATTCGCTTTAAAACCTAGGACAAGAACCTTAGAAAATCAAACTATGTTCCACCCTTGGAACACTGTAGGAATTTAGTCCAAAAATCTTCAGAGAAATGTTAGAACTTCTCTTTTTCCATATATAACAATCGTTTCGAGGCGAAACTCTAGGATCTACGAACGTCCGATTCCAATCATCGGAAGTTTGCCGAAACCGAATCACTGATAGTTCAGAAACCCTAAAATCAACGGACGATGAAGACTTTTTCTATTCGGAGCATCAAATAAAGATTTCATCCGCGTTCGCCCACTCTAATCGATGTTCCAGATCTTTCTTCAGAAGGAAGTTTCTGCATCCGAGGTCAAAATCATAAAGTGCATAAAGTGCATTTTAAGCCGGTACACATTAAAAACAAGCCTCGAAAACCAAAAATCATACTGATATTTCTTTGGAGAATTAGAAGATTCAACGGGAAGAATATCGTGTCTAATATACGTTTGAATCAGTAGGAAAAATTGGAATCGCGAAATTCTCATTTTTCCGCATTTTCCATTTCCTATATATAGTATATGAAAGAAAAAAGAAAAAAACAACAAAAAAATCACAACACACACACACACGGCCGTAGCTTCAAGAGGAGGAAAAGGAAGAAAAGTGATTTTTCCAATTCTTGACCGATCGTCGTTCCGTTCGTTGCTACGCGTAGGCCTCGAGGTACTGATGCTTTTCCTTACCTCTGATCGCTTTTTCCATAGCTTTTCTCTAGGTATTTCTGTGCTCATAGTTTTGAGGTTTTTGCAAAACTATCCTGAATATCTCATTTTTGATTCTAAACATCTTCCCTACATTCTTCTGAGTATGTTTAGCTAATAATACTCCGCCGATTCTCGAAAAACTACCGTCGAGTTTCAATTCTGGTGAAAATACCCATTTTGGGGCAAAGCTTCGTCCTTTGGGCTGAAAACTATCGCCTTAGCTTAGTGCTAGTAGGATTAGTTGTCATAAACGTCGTTGGTGACGTCCCCATCCAATTTGCTTTTTGAAATTTCAGTTTTGAATTTCTGAGCTAAAAATAATGACCAAAATACCCCTGCGACAGTTTTTGATCCGATAATTTTTCCGAGTTTAGAATACCCTTAGTTACGGCTAATGATAGCATAGGAACCAAGTTTGATCGAAGAAAAATCGACCCTCCTATTTGTGAATAGTGGCCGAGAGCTATAGAGGAGGAGGAGGAAAACTTCTTTTTCAAAAACTTGTCCTTTCACGCTAGATTATCGTACCTCGGAGTATATACTACTTTGTGTAACCTTAGTGAGTATTGATTACTGAATTTCTGATAGTCTTTGATGGAATTCTGTGGTTTTACTCTAAAGGTTCTTTTGAAGAATTTCCTGAAGATTAAGGAGCTCATTGTGAAGGAACGTTTGAGGAGAACGCTGGAATAACTAGAGGTAAGGGCAACTTACCTTACTAGCTAATGCTTTAGGTGTCGATGCTTTCGACATTGATTTACTGTTTATGCTCTTGTTTGTGTTTTGATTGGGAAAAGTTTTCTGAGGCTTCGGCTGACAATGTAGATGATTCATCTACTGAATTTTTTGAGAGTGAATTTCATGTTAAGTGCTATGTGGGTAATTTAGGATGTGTGATGCATGCTTTATATGCCAAGTGCTATGTGGTTATTGCATAATATGTTGATTTGACATGTTGGTTGTTTGTGCTGAGTTAATTATGCATTTGCAATGAAATCTGAGTTTCCGAGTAGTGAGAATAGCGGGCAGGTCATGCCGATTTTATTTTGAGAGTTTTGAGAAAGTTTGATAGGGCGAATGAGATTCGGGCCTTGTTATGGTGTTTATGGATCGAGACATTCTCTGGAGTCATTTGGGGATTAGGAGATCCCGAGAACTTATAGGATTTTCGATAAGACTAAAAGGATATCATTTAGTAAAGAAAACTCATAAGACATTAAACAACCTCTAAATCTTTAAATAAAGATAATAAGCTCGAAAGGAAGCTTTGGATGCAAATCTTAGTTTTTGGAAAACGAGAAGTGTCGTCGGATCCAAGTGTTGAGGAAGTTGAGAAGTTTTGAGTATGTTGATACTCTTGTGCTGTTGGAGCAGCGGGGTTTGTTGGGCTATCCGAGGGATAAGCCGGGAAATTGATAGTTTCCGAGTATGTTGATACTCTTTGCTCGAGGAGCAGTTTTGACCATCGGATTGAGATGAGTCGGATGATTTGGAGATCATCATGAGTTACAGTATATACCTTCGGGTACAGTATATGCTTTCGAGTACAGTTTATGCCTTCGGGTACAGTATATCTATATGCCTTCGGGTACAGTATATACCTTCGGGTACAGTATATCTATATGCCTTCGGGTACAGTATATACCTTCGGGTACAGTATATCTATATGCCTTCGGGTACAGTTTATGCCTTCGGGTACAGTATATCTATATGCCTTCGGGTACAGTATATACCTTCGGGTACAGTATATCTATATGCCTTCGGGTACTGTATATACCTTCGGGTACAGTATATCTATATGCCTTCGGGTACAGTTTATGCCTTCGGGTACAGTATATGCCTTCGGGTACAGTTTATACCTTCGGGTAATTCGGACATCGACGGGGGATATGATCGACCGTGAGGTTAGGATCGACCTGTTGATTGTCGGGCATAGCGGAGGGAAAAGTCGACCCGCAGGGTTAGGACTGATCTGGCTATGTCAAGGTTGTAAGTGACACTCGAGGGATTATGGTCGACACAATGCCAGTGTTAGGACCGACTCGATCGTGCCCAGCCTATCTCTTCCGGAATCGTCGGGATTGACGTGGCATTGACGAATCATGCACTCTAATTATATTCGTTGGGATTTAGAGGAGTTGAAGTTGATAAACATCGTTATGTGTTTTAATGAGTAGATGTTGATAAATATTGTTATGTGCTTTGATGATTGAATTGTACTAGAGATTTGATAACATGCTATGTTTAAACCTTAGGGTAGACAATGCAGAACTTTTATGTGTATATACAACATATATATATACCCTTTTATACTCTACTTGTTGTATCGTATTCTCTATACTGTCTTCCGTAAGTTGACCCTTGCACGTGCTACCTGTGTTTGGGGGGCTATGTATGCCCTTTTTGTCAGATGCCGTTGACGGACTGTTTCGTGATGCTTCGTCGTACGGGGAAGACCCGGAGCGAAATGACTACTACTGAGCCTTCGACATGGACCCGGACTTCATGCATGACCGAAATCGGGGTGTTACATTGTGGTATCAGAGCTTGTCGAGTCTTTCGGGAGTTGTTGGGGAATAGGTCTTCTGTGCAAGGTTGTGTGACTCTGCAAAGAGTGAAAATTGATTGTCTGCAAGCGATTTTTCGCTTTGAATTGATTGAAGTTATTGCTTAATCATACTGTATAGTTGTGCCAGAGACTATCTTGTGATAAGTACCAACTGTTTGTTTAACTAAGCATATGATGGTAAGCCCTGACCGAATGGCTTAACTATAGAAGTTACACGAGGTTTAGAATAACCCACTAAGCCTAGAAAGTAGTATTGCGCCGATGCGATTATAAGGAAGGTAGAAGCCGAAGAATGAATCTCAGAGAGATTCCTCATGGATAGTATACGTATGATGTCGAGGGTGTGTAGTTCCGTAGCGACATCATTGAAGATTTATCATCAGGGTGTATGTGACCACTGGATGATAGGAAACTCATTGACTGTTCCAGTGGGCTTTTTCTAGATTTCCACCTTCGATGTATTAGGCCTGATCAACTTAATATTGAGGGGGTGATATTCGGAATCATAGCTGGCTATGGACTTTGATAGAAGGATTGGTAAGATTAACTTGAGTTGATCGAAGATTAGTTGAGTTTGGGAGGAAAAGGTTCTCATTAAGTATTTGTTTTCCTTGCGAAGGAGTTGTAGTTTTAAGAGATGAATATTCGTTTAGGAAATGTTGAAGAGTTACAGAGCATCAGAGATCCGAACTTGGAAAAGGTTTAGGTTTTAAGTCTATTAATTCTTGTCATAAGTGTGTAGGACTTGAAGTTTGTCATAATTTGATTGGGAGATTAAGAAGTTTATCGACGAGATGGTAATCAAGTTACAAGAAGGAAAGTGTTAGTATCAAGATGAATACTTGAGGTATGGTTATGATTGGATCTTCTAGAGGATAAACCTCGATTTATGCGAAGTGTTAGGGATGTCAGTAAGCCTAAATTGGGTTGAGTGAGGAAGGTTTTGAGGACGAAGACGACAATAATGGATTGTTTGATATTAAGAGGATGATTAGCTTATGAGTGGTCGATGAATTGATGATTGAGGGGATGAGTCTTGTTATGCACGAGGTGTTAAGACTCAAGTTGAGTTTTAATTTGAACGGTGACTGAGGGGAAGATTGATTTCATGGTGCGAGCGACGATAGTTACGACGTTGGAAGTAACGTTAATGGACTAGTAGATTCCAAGGCAATAGTTCGTCTAGGAGTTATCAAGCGATCGAGTTGAGTTTTGGATCACGAGTGAACATCACGGGGACAAGTTGAGCATTCACTTCGGAACATAGGAACGTACCGAGTTTCTAATCAGCATTTTGGACGAACGAAAGAAAAGGAGCATGTGGTTAAGGTTGTGCGATTGCACGAATGCCAACAAATATTATTTCCAACGGAGACCCGACGCAAGTGGTCGAACCGGACAACAGAGAGTTAGAAGACGATATGTCTTTTGAGACGTCGTCGGTCAACATTGGGGCCAGAAGAGTGAAACAATCGAGGAGAAAGCAGAGTGTTTTAGTGAAAGTTATTTGGAACAAGGACACGGACGGTGCTATATGGGAGTTAGATGAGAAGATCAAGGGACAATATCCAGAACTTTTGCTGAACCCTAAGTTTCGAGGACGAAACTTTCTTTTTGGAGGGTAGTAATGTAAGACCCAAGTTTTAAGCTTATGCTAAGTGAATAAACTTCCTATTCACGATTAGGGTTGATGTATCGTGAAAGGAAAACCTGAACAAGAGTTTACTAAATGGAATAAATTATGAAGGAGGGAGTTCAGGAAAAGTCAAAGGATTGTATCGAAATCGATTTAAGTTATAGCACGAATAATATTCGCTTTAAAACCTAGGACAAGAACCTTAGAAAATCAAACTATGTTCCACCCTTGGAACACTGTAGGAATTTAGTCCAAAAATCTTCAGAGAAATGTTAGAACTTCTCTTTTTCCATATATAACAATCGTTTCGAGGCGAAACTCTAGGATCTACGAACTTCCGATTCCAATCATCGGAAGTTTGCCGAAACCGAATCACTGATAGTTCAGAAACCCTAAAATCAACGGACGATGAAGACTTTTTCTATTCGGAGCATCAAATAAAGATTTCATCCGCGTGCGCCCACTCTAATCGATGTTCCAGATCTTTCTTCAGAAGGAAGTTTCTGCATCCGAGGTCAAAATCATAAAGTGCATAAAGTGCATTTTAAGCCGGTACACATTAAAAACAAGCCTCGAAAACCAAAAATCATACTGATATTTCTTTGGAGAATTAGAAGATTCAACGGGAAGAATATCGTGTCTAATATACGTTTGAATCAGTAGGAAAAATCGGAATCGCGAAATTCTCATTTTTCCGCATTTTCCATTTCCTATATATAGTATATGAAAGAAAAAAGAAAAAAACAACAAAAAAATCACAACACACACACACACGGCCGTAGCTTCAAGAGGAGGAAAAGGAAGAAAAGTGATTTTTCCAATTCTTGACCGATCGTCGTTCCGTTCGTTGCTACGCGTAGGCCTCGAGGTACTGATGCTTTTCCTTACCTCTGATCGCTTTTTCCATAGCTTTTCTCTAGGTATTTCTGTGCTCATAGTTTTGAAGTTTTTGCAAAACTATCCTGAATATCTCATTTTTGATTCTAAACATCTTCCCTACATTCTTCTGAGTATGTTTAGCTAATAATACTCCGCCGATTCTCGAAAAACTACCGTCGAGTTTCAATTCTGGTGAAAATACCCATTTTGGGGCAAAGCTTCGTCCTTTGGGCTGAAAACTATCGCCTTAGCTTAGTGCTAGTAGGATTAGTTGTCATAAACGTCGTTGGTGACGTCCCCATCCAATTTGCTTTTTGAAATTTCAGTTTTGAATTTCTGAGCTAAAAATAATGACCAAAATACCCCTACGACAGTTTTTGATCCGATAATTTTTCCGAGTTTAGAATACCCTTAGTTACGGCTAATGATAGCATAGGAACCAAGTTTGATCGAAGAAAACTTCTTTTTCAAAAACTTGTCCTTTCGCGCTAGATTATCGTACCTCGGAGTATATACTACTTTGTGTAACCTTAGTGAGTATTGATTACTGAATTTCTGATAGTCTTTGATGGAATTCTGTGGTTTTACTCTAAAGGTTCTTTTGAAGAATTTCCTGAAGATTAAGGAGCTCATTGTGAAGGAACGTTTGAGGAGAACGCTGGAATAACTAGAGGTAAGGGCAACTTACCTTACTAGCTAATGCTTTAGGTGTCGATGCTTTCGACATTGATTTACTGTTTATGCTCTTGTTTGTGTTTTGATTGGGAAAAGTTTTCTGAGGCTTCGGCTGACAATGTAGATGATTCATCTACTGAATGTTTTTGAGAGTGAATTTCATGTTAAGTGCTATGTGGGTAATTTAGGATGTGTGATGCATGCTTTATATGCCAAGTGCTATGTGGTTATTGCATAATATGTTGATTTGACATGTTGGTTGTTTGTGCTGAGTTAATTATGCATTTGCAATGAAATCTGAGTTTCCGAGTAGTGAGAATAGCGGGCAGGTCATGCCGATTTTATTTTGAGAGTTTTGAGAAAGTTTGATAGGGCGAATGAGATTCGGGCCTTGTTATGGTGTTTATGGATCGAGACATTCTCTGGAGTCATTTGGGGATTAGGAGATCCCGAGAACTTATAGGATTTGCGATAAGACTAAAAGGATATCATTTAGTAAAGAAAACTCATAAGACATTAAACAACCTCTAAATCTTTAAATAAAGATAATAAGCTCGAAAGGAAGCTTTGGATGCAAATCTTAGTTTTTGGAAAACGAGAAGTGTCGTCGGATCCAAGTGTTGAGGAAGTTGAGAAGTTTTGAGTATGTTGATACTCTTGTGCTGTTGGAGCAGCGGGGTTTGTTGGGCTATCCGAGGGATAAGCCGGGAAATTGATAGTTTCCGAGTATGTTGATACTCTTTGCTCGAGGAGCAGTTTTGACCATCGGATTGAGATGAGTCGGATGATTTGGAGATCATCATGAGTTACAGTATATACCTTCGGGTACAGTATATGCCTTCGAGTACAGTTTATGCCTTCGGGTACAGTATATCTATATGCCTTCGGGTACAGTATATACCTTCGGGTACAGTATATCTATATGCCTTCGGGTACAGTATATACCTTCGGGTACAGTATATCTATATGCCTTCGGGTACAGTATATGCCTTCGGGTACAGTTTATGCCTTCGGGTACAGTATATACCTTCGGGTACAGTATATCTATATGCCTTCGGGTACAGTATATACCTTCAGGTACAGTATATCTATATGCCTTCGGGTACTGTATATACCTTCGGGTACAGTATATCTATATGCCTTCGGGTACAGTTTATGCCTTCGGGTACAGTATATGCCTTCGGGTACAGTTTATGCCTTCGGGTACAGTTTATACCTTCGGGTAATTCGGACATCGACGGGGGATATGATCGACCGTGAGGTTAGGATCGACCTGTTGATTGTCGGGCATAGCGGAGGGAAAAGTCGACCCGCAGGGTTAGGACTGATCTGGCTATGCCAAGGTTGTAAGTGACACTCGAGGGATTATGGTCGACACAATGCCAGTGTTAGGACCGACTCGATCGTGCCCAGCCTATCTCTTCCGGAATCGTCGGGATTGACGTGGCATTGACGAATCATGCACTCTAATTATATTCGTTGGGATTTAGAGGAGTTGAAGTTGATAAACATCGTTATGTGTTTTAATGAGTAGATGTTGATAAATATTGTTATGTGCTTTGATGATTGAATTGTACTAGAGATTTGATAACATGCTATGTTTAAACCTTAGGGTAGACAATGCAGAACTTTTATGTGTATATACAACATATATATATACCCTTTTATACTCTACTTGTTGTATCGTATTCTCTATACTGTCTTCCGTAAGTTGACCCTTGCACGTGCTACCTGTGTTTGGGGGACTATGTATGCCCTTTTTGTCAGATGCCGTTGACGGACTGTTTCGTGATGCTTCGTCGTACGGGGAAGACCCGGAGCGAAATGACTACTACTGAGCCTTCGACATGGACCCGGACTTCATGCATGACCGAAATCGGGGTGTTACATTGTGGTATCAGAGCTTGTCGAGTCTTTCGGGAGTTGTTGGGGAATAGGTCTTCTGTGCTAGGTTGTGTGACTCTGCAAAGAGTGAAAATTGATTGTCTGCAAGCGATTTTTCGCTTTGAATTGATTGAAGTTATTGCTTAATCATACTGTATAGTTGTGCCAGAGACTATCTTGTGATAAGTACCAACTGTTTGTTTAACTAAGCATATGATGGTAAGCCCTGACCGAATGGCTTAACTATAGAAGTTACACGAGGTTTAGAATAACCCACTAAGCCTAGAAAGTAGTATTGCGCCGATGCGATTATAAGGAAGGTAGAAGCCGAAGAATGAATCTCAGAGAGATTCCTCATGGATAGTATACGTATGATGTCGAGGGTGTGTAGTTCCGTAGCGACATCATTGAAGATTCCTCATTGAAGATTTACTAAGGTTACTCGAAGTAATCTATACTCTAAGGTACGATAATCTAGCGCGAAAGACAAGTTTTCGGAAAAGGAAATTTTCCTCCTCCTCCCCTATAGGGCTCGGCCACTTTTGGTAATTGTGGGGCTCGATTTTTCTTCGATCAAACTTGGTTCCTATGCTTTCATAAGCCGTAACTAAGGGTATTCTGAACTCGGAAAAATTATCGGATCAAAAACTGTCGCAGGGGTATTTTGGTCATGATTTTTAACTTAGAAATTTCAAAACTGAAATCCCAAAAATAAAATTTTGCAGGGACGTCACCAACGACGTTTATGACAACTAATCCTACTAGCACTAAGCTAAGGCGATAGTTTTTAGCCTAAAGGTTGAAGCTTTACCTCAAAAACTCCAAAAATGGGTATTTAAGGCTAAAATTGATTCCGGCGGAATTCCGGCGACATAACGGAAAATCTAATCCGGCAGAAGTGATCTTGGGGACATATAGAAGAGGTTTAGAATCAGAAATGAAAGATTCAGGATAGTTTTGCAAAAACCCATAAACTATCCGCTCAGAAAACTCTACAGAAAAGCTATGGAAAAAGCGATCAGAGGTAAGGATTAGCGACTATACCTCGAAACCTTGAAGCAGTAACTGATTAATCAACGATCAAGCAAGGATTGAACAAAATCTTCTTCTCCTCCTCTCCTCTCAAACTCGCGGCCTCCTTGGATGAAATGGGTAAGATATTTGTTTTTTCTCATTTCTTGGCTATATATAGAGGTTGGCAAAACGCGGTAAAATGAAAGTTTCGCGAATCTGATTTTTCCGGCGTCATTCTCCATGAATTCTAAGATATGTTTTGGCGAAAGAATTCCAAAACTAAAATGAGGTCTCCTTGTATTTTTGGCAACTAATGCATAGTCGGTACTAAACTATTTTACCCGATAAGTTGCTTTTTGCATCGGATGTCGGAATAGAAAACTTCCTTCTGAAGAAAGATTGAAATCATCAAGAGAAATGGGTGTACGCGTGTAGAATCTTCATTTGATGTTCCGAATAGAAAAAGTCTTCATAGTCGGGTGATTCTAGGGTTTTGAAATACCAGGGTTTCGGTTTCGGCAAACTTCCGATGATTGGAATCGGACGTTCGTAGATCCTAGAGTTTCGCCTCGAAACGATTGTTATATATGGAATAAGAGAAGTTCTAACATTTCTCTGAAGATTTTTGGAATTAACTTCCGTCGTGCCTAAAAGTGAAAATTAGCTATATACTAGGGTTTCTGACCTAGGTTTAAGCGTGTAACGATCGTGCTATAACTTTTATCGATCATAATGCAATTCTTGAACTTTTCCTGAACTTTCTCCTTCATAAATATATTTCATTTAATAAACTTTCGTTCAGGTTTCCCTTCACATTACATCAACCCTAATCGTGAATAAGAAGTTTATTCACTTAACATGAACTTAAAAACTCGGGCCTTACAATCAGGGCACTACAAAAGTGACTGTCCAAAGTTGAAGAAGGACAAGAGGCCAAAGAAGCACTTCAAGACCAAGAAAAGTCTGATGGTGACTTTTGACGAATCAGAGTCAGAGGATGTTGACTCTGATGGTGAAGTCCAAGGACTCATGGCCATTGTCAAAGACAAAGGAGCAGAGTCAAAGGATGTTGTTGACTCTGACTCAGACGATGAAAATGAGGTATTCGCTTCTTTCTCAACCTCTGAACTGAAACATGCTTTGTCTGATATCATGGATAAGTATAACTCTTTATTGTCTAAGCATAAAAAGTTGAAAAAGAACTTATCTGCTGCTTCTAAGACTCCTTCTGAACATGAGAAAATCATTTCTGATTTGAAAAATGATAACCATGCTTTAGTGAATTCTAACTCTGTGCTTAAGAAACAAATTGCTAAGTTAGAAGAAGTTATTACCTGTGATGCCTCTGATAGTAAGCATGAATCTAAGTATGAAAAATATTTTCAAAGATTCCTGGCTAAAAGCGTAGATAGAAGCTTAATGGCTTCAATGATCTATGGCGTAAGCAGAAATGGAATGCATGGCATTGGCTATTCTAAACCAATTAGAAATGAGCCTTCTATGCCTAAAGCTAAATCTTTGTATGAATGCTTTGTTCCCTCTGGTACCATATTGCCTGATCCTTTGCCTGCTGAAGTTGCTAAACCTCCTCTTAAAAAGGGATCTTTCTCCATGTCTAAATATCATGCAAAAATTCCTTTACATTATCATGTTGAGAAACCCAAGGTGATCAGAACCTCTGGGGTAACTAACAAGAGAGGACCCAGAAAATGGGTACCTAAGGATAAGATTATCTATGTTGCAGATATCCTCGATAGCTCCACTGAAACACCAATCATGGTATCTGGACAGTGGATGCTCGCGTCACATGACGGGAGAAAGGCGTATGTTCCAAGAGCTAAAACTTAAGCCTGGAGGCGAAGTTGGCTTTGGTGGCAACGAAAAGGGTAAAATTGTTGGTACTGGTACTATTTGTGTAGACAGTAGTCCATGCATTGACAATGTTTTATTGGTAGACGGCTTAACTCATAACTTATTGTCTATAAGTCAATTAGCTGACAAGGGTTATGATGTTATCTTTAATCAAAAGTCTTGCCGGGCTGTAAGTCAGATCGATGGCTCTGTTCTGTTTAAAAACAAGAGGAAGAACAACATTAATAAGATCAGATTATCTGAGTTGGAGGCTCAGAATGTGAAGTGCCTTCTGTCTGTTAATGAAGAGCAATGGGTATGGCATAGACGGTTAGGGCATGCTAGTATGAGAAAGATTTCTCAACTGAGCAAGCTAAACCTTGTCAGGGGCTTGCCCACTCTGAAGTTCTCTTCAGACGCTCTTTGTGAAGCATGTCAGAAAGGCAAATTCACAAAAGTCCCTTTCAAGGCAAAGAATATTGTCTCAACCTCAAGGCCATTGGAACTTCTGCATATTGACCTGTTTGGACCAGTGAAAGCTGAGTCTATAGGTGGCAAGAGATATGGGATGGTCATTGTTGACGACTATAGCCGCTGGACATGGGTAAAATTTCTAACCCGCAAGGATGAGTCTAATGCTGTGTTCTCTACCTTCATAGCCCAAGTGCAAAACGGGAAGGCTTGTAGGATTGTGCGTGTCAGAAGTGACCATGGTGGAGAGTTTGAGAATGACAAGTTTGAGAGTCTGTTTGATTCCTATGGAATTGCACATGATTTCTCTTGTCCCAGAACTCCTCAACAAAATGGTGTTGTTGAGAGGAAGAACAGAACTCTTCAGGAGATGGCTAGAACCATGCTCCAAGAAACTGGCATGGCTAAGCACTTTTGGGCAGAGGCAGTAAACACAGCGTGTTACATTCAGAACAGAATCTCTGTGAGACCAATTCTGAATAAGACTCCCTATGAATTGTGGAAGAATATAAAACCCAACATTTCTTACTTTCATCCTTTTGGTTGTGTTTGTTATGTTCTTAATACTAAGGATAGATTGCATAAATTTGATGCTAAATCTTCTAAATGTCTATTACTTGGTTACTCTAAGAGATCTAAAGGTTTTAGATTCTATAATACTGATGCTAAAACAATTGAAGAATCTATTCATGTTAGATTTGACGATAAGCTTGACTCTGACCAGTCAAAGCTAGTTGAGAAATTTGCAGATTTAAGTATAAGTGTTTCTGACAAAGGCAACGCTCCAGAGGAAGCTGAGCCAGAGGAAGATGAACCAGAAGAAGATGGTCCCTCTGATTCACAAACTCAGAAGAAGAGCAGAATCACTGCAGCTCATCCTAAGGAATTGATTCTGGGCAACAAAGACGAACCAGTCAGAACCAGATCAGCCTTCAGACCCTCTGAAGAGACCCTACTTAGTCTGAAAGGATTGGTGTCCTTAATTGAACCCAAGTCAATTGATGAAGCTCTTCAGGACAAGGACTGGATTCTGGCCATGGAAGAAGAATTGAATCAATTTTCCAAGAATGATGTTTGGAGCCTAGTGAAGAAGCCTCAAAGTGTCCATGTAATTGGAACAAAATGGGTGTTCAGAAACAAGTTGAATGAGAAAGGAGATGTAGTCAGAAACAAGGCAAGGCTAGTTGCTCAAGGCTACAGCCAGCAGGAAGGAATAGACTACACAGAAACATTTGCTCCAGTAGCAAGACTAGAAGCAATCAGACTGTTGATCTCCTTCTCAGTAAATCACAACATAATTCTACATCAGATGGATGTTAAGAGTGCCTTCCTAAATGGATACATATCAGAGGAAGTCTACGTTCATCAACCCCCAGGTTTTGAGGATGAAAAGAACCCAGACCATGTTTTCAAGTTGAAGAAATCACTCTATGGTCTGAAGCAAGCTCCCAGAGCATGGTATGAGAGACTCAGCTCATTCCTTCTGGAGAATGAGTTTGTAAGGGGTAAAGTAGATACAACTCTCTTTTGCAAAACTTACAAAGATGATATCTTAATTGTGCAAATTTATGTTGATGATATTATATTTGGTTCTGCTAATCAATCTCTATGCAAAGAATTTTCTGAGATGATGCAGGCTGAATTTGAGATGAGTATGATGGGAGAACTCAAGTACTTTCTGGGAATACAAGTTGATCAAACACCAGAAGGAACATATATCCATCAGAGCAAGTACACTAAAGAACTTCTGAAGAAGTTCAATATGCTGGATTCTACAGTTGTCAAGACTCCAATGCATCCTACATGCATTCTGGAGAAAGAAGATGCAAGTGGTAAAGTTTGTCAGAAGCTCTATCGTGGTATGATTGGATCACTTCTATACTTAACTGCATCTAGGCCAGATATATTGTTTAGTGTTCACTTATGTGCTCGTTTCCAATCAGATCCAAGGGAAACCCACTTAACTGCGGTTAAGAGGATCCTAAGGTATCTGAAAGGTACCACTAACCTTGGCTTGATGTATAAGAAAACATCAGAGTATAAGCTTTCAGGTTATTGTGATGCTGATTATGCTGGAGATAGAACAGAGAGAAAAAGCACTTCTAGAAATTGTCAATTTCTGGGAAGCAACTTAGTCTCGTGGGCAAGCAAGAGGCAATCAACCATTGCACTATCTACTGCAGAGGCAGAATATATCTCAACAGCAATATGCAGCACTCAGATGCTCTGGATGAAACATCAGCTGGAGGATTATCAAATCCTTGAGAGGAATATCCTAATCTATTGTGATAACACTGCTGCAATTTCATTGAGTAAGAATCTTATCTTACATTCCAGGGCAAAGCACATTGAGGTAAAGTATCACTTTATTAGAGATTATGTACAGAAGGGCGTACTTCTTCTGAAGTTTGTTGATACTGACCATCAATGGGCAGATATCTTTACAAAGCCCTTAGCAGAGGATAGATTTAATTTCATTTTGAAAAATCTGAATATGGACTTTTGTCCAGCATGAAGATGGTCCAGAACCTCTGACTATGATACTTCTTTATCAGAAGATGTCTAGTTCATAAGGTAACTCTATCAGAGTTTATGTACCCATTGGTACTGACTCTGAAGCTGAGACAGTAAACGTGTGTCAGTATCTCTGATACATAGTTCCTTGTGCCCGTGCTGACAGTCTGTTGTAATGAGTGTTGATGTGCTTCTCTCCTGCGTGTGATAGGTGTATTAACTGTTACTATCATGTCTTTAATTTTTAACCGTTGATTTTAAATTGCTTTTTGATCAACAACGGTTATTTGTCAAAACCCACTATACACACACGTTCTCCTACACTTACGAGTTTACCTTCTCTCTCTTCAGTTTTTCAAAAACTTATCCCCACGATCTCTCTCTCTCTCTCTATTCATCCCTCTCCCTCTACCCAAAACCTTCAACCAACTTCAAGATGGTGAGACAAAACAGAAACGAAGTTGCAGGTGCAACCAGGTTTCCTCATATGGTAGTAGGCCAAGCTATAGGTCAATTGGGTCCTGAAACTCCAAGTCAAGGTCAGGCTTCAGAGAAGATGATTCCTATTGCAGAACGGGGTTGTGCCGTTCACTGCGTTTTTGCTCCGGAAGAACTCCAGGTGCTTGCTGAATGGAGATTAGACCTGGATAATATAGCTGCAAATGGGTATGATCTTCGTCCTGAAGTTCATGTTCAAGGATGGGAAGAGTATTTCAACAGACTTAGAGGTCCAATCTATGACAAATTGGTCAACGAATTCTGGAAGCATGCCGACTGCGATGACACACAAGTGGTTTCCTACATTGCCGGAAGAAGAATTATCATCACTGAGAAGTCCATTGTGAATCTTCTGGGTGCAAACACTGGAACTGGGTATAGATTCCAACTGACGGAATCAAAGGTGAAACCCAGAACCAAGGATGAAACCAACAAGGCTCTTTACACCACCTACAAACCTGGCAAGAGCGACTACAAAGTGGTGGATCTTCATCCCAAGCTAAGGATCTGGCACAAGATTCTGCTTCACTGCATCAACCAGAGGCCAAAGGGAAGCTCTCCTGATTACGTCAACTTCTGCCAGAAGGCAATGCTGTTCTTCATTCAGGATCATAGGAAGATCTGCCTTCCTTTCTTCCTGTTCTCTTACCTGAAAGAATGCATCAGGAAGTCCAGAACCACTTCCATCAAGTCTACAATCAAGTACATCCCCTTTGGGAGACTGCTCTCAGATCTCTTCATTGAGAGCAAATTCATAGAAGATCTGATTAAGGCAGGATGCACAGAGGATCTGTCAACAATTGTTAGTGATGTCTTCACATCCACATCTTTGAAGAAGATGGGGTTGGTCAAGAAGAAGGTAGCCCCTGCTCATGAAGATACTTCTGATGAAGTAAGGCAAAGAAGGGTGCCTCTGAATGATTACCCTCTGTGGTCCCAAACAGATAACCCAGAGGCTATTTTGTGCTACATTGATGATCTGAAGCAGCAAGGGTATGAGATTGATGTGGACGAGTTTTTCAGAAAACTGCCACCAGCTCCAGAGTTTGACTCTCCTCCCAAGAGGAAAGTTCAGAGAAAAATGGTCTTAGAGGAATCCTCTGAAGAGTCTGATGTTCCTCTGAAGAAGTAGAAGAAGGCTGACAAGCCTAAGAGGAAGCACGATGAAACCATCAAGCCTGATGATGGTGATGATGGTGATAATGATGATGATTCTCCTTCTCCTCCAAAGAAGAAGAAGAAGCAAGTCAGAATTGTGGAGAAGCCTACCCGTGTGGAACCTGCTGCTGCAGTCATCAGAGTGGAGACTTCTGCTAGAGTGACTCGGTCTGCCGTGCGTTCATCAAGTAAGTCTGCTGTCACTGAATCTGATGATGATTTAAATTCAATTGATGCACTTCCCAATCTCTACACTTCTTAACCGCACAGCCACCCAACTCACTCCTATCCCAGAGTCTCAACCAGCTGCCCAAACCACATCTCCACCAAATTCACCAAGGTCTTCATTTTTCCAACCTTCCCAAGAAGAAGCACCTCTGTGGAATATGCTTCAGACTCCACGTCCCTCTGAACCAACCTCTCCCATTACCATTCAATACAACCCACTAACCTCTGAACCCATTATCCTTGAACCCTCTGAACCTGAACCCAGAACGTCTGATCACTCTGTCCCCAGAGCATCAGAACGTCCTGTTCGTAGAACTGCTGATACAGATTCTTCCACTCCCTATACTTCTGTATCCTTTCCTACCAACGTTGCTGACTCCTCACCTTCCAACAACTCTGAGTCACTTTGTAAATTTCACGAAGTTAGGAAAGAAAAAGTGTCTGCCATTCCAGAGTACTACCTCACAGTACCAAGCCCTAGGAGATACCCTGGACCTAGACCAGAACGTCTAGTTGACCCAGATCATCCTATCCAGGCTGAACCTTTACATGACGCAGACCCTTTAGCCCAACAAGTCCAACCAGACCAAGTTCACCAAGAACCCATTCAACCAGAACCAGAAAACTCTGTGTCTAACCACTCTTCGGTTAGATCACCACATCCTCAGGTTGAAACCTCTGAACCAAACCTTGGAACCTCTGAACCAAATGTCCAAACTTTTGATATTGGTTCTCATCAAGGTGCCTCTGAGGCAAACAGCAGCAACCACCCAACCTCTCCTGAAACCAATCTCTCCATTGTTCCCTACACATACCTCAGGCCAACCTCTATCTCTGAGTGCATCTGTGTTTTTAATCATGAAGCTTCACTGATGATACGCAATGTGCAAGGTCACACTGACCTGAGTGAGAACTCTGACTCTGTTGCTGAAGAATGAAATCGTCTGAGTACTTGGTTAGTTGCTCAGGTTCCTGTTATGATGAGTCATCTCACTGCAGAAAGGGATCAGAGGATTGAGGCTGCCAAGCAGCGGTTTAACAGAAGAGTGGCTCTGCATGAACAACAGCAAAGAACTAAGTTACTTGAAGCTGTTGAAGAAGCCAGAAGAAAGAAAAAGCAAGCAGAAGAAGCTGCACGTCAAGCGGCTGCACAAGCTGAAAATGCAAGATTAGAAGCTGAGAGACTAGAAGCTGAAGCTGAAGCTCTTAGATGTCAAGCTCTTGCACCAGTGGTCTTCACTCCTGCTGCTTCTGATTACACTCAAGCTCCTCCATCTGCTCAGAATGTTCCCTCTACCTCTACACAGCCAAGTTCTTCCAGACTTGACCTCATGGAACAACGTCTCAATTCTCATGAGACTCTGCTGGTGGAAATGAAGCAAGTTCTTCAAGAACTCCTGCGTCGCTCTGACAAGCCATAGTTTTTAGGATTTCTTTCGTTTTTTCCTTCTTAACTTCATTTATTTTTATTTCTATTTTATTTCTTTTATTTTGCATTATTTTCTATGTTTTGATTACTTGTCGTTTATCATTGCATATATATATATATATATGACACTGTGTTTGCAAAATCTTTTTCTTTATTCCTGGTAATTCATGTTTATTACATCATACAATTTATTCCCTACATCTAGAATGGAGGATCCTTCCTCATTCTTCTGCACTCCCGGCGTTGCTCTGCTCTTTCCTTCTCCAGCCGCTCAAGCGCATACTCTATATTCCCAAGCTTGATGCTAAGCTCGTACTTCTCCAGACTATCTTCTATAGTCTTGATTCTTCTCTCCACTGACTCCTTCTCTTCCAGGAAATTCAGTTCCAGCTGGCTGAGCTCCTGAATGTAACACCCCGATTTCCGGGTGCCACTTTAGTAACCAAAAATAAACCTTACGCGGAAAAAAGGTAATTTTTTTTTCGTTTGTTTCCTTTTAATAAAAGCAATAGAAAATAAAGACATAACCCAACAACTAAACTAACCGATGTACACCCAAATATAAACATGTACAGCCTCAGCTGCACTCTCACGTCACGCGCATTCGCAGTGACTCCAAAGTAGTGTGCCCGCAGGCAAATATATACAGATCCAGAAGTGTGAGTGAGAAAGTTATAATTACAATCCACTAGGAGAAAGTCGGCCTCAAAATGGCCTAAGCAAAGACCCCTACAGTCCGACTGACTCACTGTGATTCCTCAGTAAGAGAACCACACAAAAAGTCATGCGTCGGGAACCTACCCTGTCCCAAAAGCAAAACGAATCAGAGCTCTACACAAAATATGACGCCTGCCTAAACCTACCCTCCAAGTACCGAGTCCACAACGAACTGAAGTTGGCATTGTGAAGCTCAGCTCCATGCGTCGTAGAACTCCTTTCGTCAGATGTCCACGCTCGTCAGTCCGGTCCTCCTTGACCCTTCCCCGGTACGTCGCTCGATGACCCACAAGATCGATCACCCAAGCGGTGGAGGCATGTCGATCAACCAGCTCAAACCTGATCCCCCCTGAGGGAGAGACCATCGAAACCCAATCCATCGTCAACATCTAGCAGCAGGCCGACCGCCCAAACACAAACATGAAACCAAAGCCAAAGCGCTAGGGTCAACTCACGGAAATAAGTAGATATACACTCAACATGTGATATGGGGTATAGATATATATGTTGATATATATATATAAGCAATCCTAGCATGTTATTGGCTCTAACAATGCTTCAATAAATCAAACAGCACACAATTCCAGTCAGAGTGAATGTATGCGTGAAATGCAATCAATATGATCCGGATAATTGTGACGCGTTCCCGTTCGCCACTAGTGAAGCATTCCCGTTCTTCATCCTCGACAAAGCATTCCCGTTCCTTGTCGAATGATGCACTGGTGAACCATTCCCGTTATTCACCATCGATGAAGCATTCCCGTTCCTCATCGAATATGCATCGGTGAACCATTCCCGTTATTCACCAAATAATGCATTGGTGAACCATTCCCGTTATTCACCAAATGATGCATGATGCAATATGGTTAGCCAAACATCGAATCGTCCTCACAACACAAGTGTTTAGCTCAAAACCCAAACCCCAAGAGTTAGTGTCAGTCAATACAACACAACTCCAACAACCAAAACCTAGAGTTAGTGTCGGTCAATACAACACAACTCGAACAACAAAACCCAAGAGTTAGTGTCAGTCAATACAACACAACTCGATTAACAAGAGTACTAGAGTACTCGGTGACTTTCAATCATCACCGTAGCTTACCTCAGTGGCTTTCCCCAATTCCAAAACCCACAACAAAAGTCGACTTTTCCCCGTCTTTCGCAATTATTTTCCCCCCTTCGTTCTCCTATGCTTATTCGTTAATAAAAATGTTTCGAATTGAATTAGTCAAGTTATGAGTTTATTTCTCAAAGTCTAAGTTTCCCAAAGTCTCTATTTTTCGAAAGTTTAATCATTCTAAGTTTCCAAAGACCAACCACCCAAAAGAAATTTCCCGGGGAAAGTCTAAGTATATCAACGATAGCTAAGTCTCAAACCTTGAGTTCGGACTTGCCTAGGGTTGTTCATCCAACCCGAAAAATCAAAAGGAATCAGTTCAGTGATTCTTCGCTCCGAAGTCGTGTCAAAACGCACAATTCAACACAACATCAATATCATAAGTTATGAAAACAATCATAACAATAAATCATCATCATAATCAATATCAAAGTAAAGCATAAGTCGAATTTATCGACGCCTATCATGCAGTCATAGCTAATAGTAAGTTGCCCTAACCTCGAGCTGCTCCAGTCTCGTGGTTACAATATCCTTCACACGATTGCTCTGAAACTCCCAAAGTTCCTTCAACTGAACCTCGGAGAAAAACAAAGCAGAATCCAAACAAAATCGATTAGTTCGATCGCAATACAACTCATAAACGATAGACAAAGCATTAAAGCTTCAGAATACAACAATCGAGTACGAAAAGACAAGTTTTCGAAAACGAAAAACTCCCCCCCCCCCCACTACAAGCTCTCGGCCAAAAAGGAAAAAGAGCCCCGGCTCTTTTTCTTCGATCTAATATGTTTACAAGGTAGTTTTAGGGTAAAACTAAGGAAAAGAAACTGTCGGAAAAATTTTCGGACGATCGGATCAAAATACGGCTGTTCAGGGGCGTTTTGGTCCAAAATAAAAGCTCAAAACCTCAAAGTTATCAGTTCGGAAAACAAATTTGACAGCAATGATCCTAACGACATCCGTGACAACAAATCCTAAAGGCACGAAGTCATATTACGACTTTTCGACAGTAAAGTTTCGAAATGTGCGACAAAAAGGGTTTTGAAACAGTTTTTCAGATCCTTGACAACTCGATCACAATCGGCGAATACTGACGGAGGTTTTAGGCTCTTGGGCACGTAGAGAACAAACCCCAACAGAGAAATCAGGAAAAACAGACAGTTTTACAAAAAGCTCGAAACTTTGAGCACAGAAACAGCTAAAGAAACGCAGTAGAAACAGTGATCAGAGGTAAGAATCAAGCTAGTTACCTCGATACCTTGAAGTAGGAACGAACTGCGCGAAGATCGGTCGAGTTTCGGCGAAAAATTCTTCTCCCTCTCCTCCCCTAAACTCACGGCCCCAAGATGGAAGAAATGAAGATATTTTGATTTTTTTACTATTTATAGGAAGGTGAAATCGCGGGAAAATGAAAATTTCGCGATTCCGATTTTTGCAGCACATTCACCGATGAATTCTAAGAGAGATTCTGGCGACAGAATTCCAGAACTCAAAACAAATCTCTGACATTTGGGAAAAACGATATCTAAAATCCCAAAAGCGGTGTAAGTTAATCTGTCCCGAAAAACTACTTTTTGCTGTGATGGTCAGACGACAAAACTTCCTTCTGAAGAAAGATTGGAAACGTCGAAACAAATCTGGCAGCACGGACGGAAACTTCGTTAGAAGTCCCGAATAGAAAAAGTCTTCATCCAGCACTTGAATCTAGGGTTTCGAAGCAAAGAAATTAGCGTCGTCGGACTTCCGAAAAGTGAATACTATCGTGCGTACAGTCCAGGGTTCCGAAATGAAACGCTGGTCGAAGGAAAAATAAAGAGAACCTTTAAATTTTCCAAGGATTTGAAATCTCACTTAATACGTTGCTCTAAAAGCGAAATTAGCCTATTCTGGACACGCTCGCCATAAGGCAGGTGTGCAGACGACTCGCACTAATTCTTACAGCGACTACGCAACATTCCTCAAGCAATTCCTGAACTTTCTTCTTCATTAATCTTTCTCACACAGCAAACTCCTGTCACGCTTACACTGATTCTACGCGTGAGTCGGAAATTAACTTGTTCTGTAAATCCAGGTCTTACACTGAATTTCCTCCACGAAGCCAAGAAATTCTTTCAGATCTTTCTCCAGCTCTGGACCAAGATCTTCTTCAAGCAGTGTCTTCGTCAGCTCGTGTATCGTTCGTGTACCATCAGGGTGCCGAATGTTAAGGAACATGTCTTCCTCGAAGGCTTTCCTTCTGAGCTCTTCCAGTGCAACCATGTATGAAGCCATTTCTTTTTATGGTATTGATCGAGTTGTGAAGCTTACCCTCTTCTAAATCGCCTTATATAAGCTTCATTCTCTCCTTGGAAGTTATTGCTCCTACAGTTTCTCGAGGTTAAGTCCTTGGTAACTGAAGCTTCTCTTTACTCCCGTGGCCGGTGGTAAACGTTCTTCTTTTGCATTAACTCCCTTCTTTAATTCTCTTAACTCTCATTCCTGCATCGTTTATTTCTCCATCTTTTCACTCAGACCTTCTCTGCGGGGGAGTACCTTGTACTTCAAGCTGTGTTTTTCACACCCCATACTTTTTGCTTATGACAAAAAGGGGGAGTACACCCAGTTTTTGATGTGTAAGCTGTGTTAGTGTGATTTATTTTGGAGAATTTAAGAGTTCCACCTTTATGACCATAGATGTGTCACTGGGCAAATACAAGGAATACATTTCACTTCTTCTGAAGTGATTCTATTTGACTCTGATACCACTTATTGTTGACTCTGAATAATTATGCGCTCTGATTATTTTATTTCATCTATGTCATGCGCCTTCACTCTGAACTCTTACATTATTTAGCTCAGAATCTAGACATTTCTAACGTTTTCATTAAGTCTTAGATTCAGGGGGAGCTATGCTCAGAATCAAGCTGTGACTTGGATTCAGAATGAGCAAAATAAACTATTCACATCAGAATAAGTCTTATTCTATTTCTCTAAACTCTGAGTGAATTCAGTTTATTGTTTAAGAATTGTTCATCAAAATACTTGGTTTTGTCATCATCAAAAAGGGGGAGATTGTAAGATCAAGTTTTGATCGAGTAGTACAACTCTATGTTTTGATGATTACAAGTTAACATTTAGTATGAACAATTATGCTACTCTAACGTGTTTTTCTGAGTGTGCTATTTACAGGCTCTGACCTCAATTTTGTCTCACACAAATCAGAAGCACTATGCATAAAGAGTGACCCAAGCAACGCTTTCGCAATATCTATGTTCACTCTGAACAGTAGAAACGCTTCAGAAGATCTGAAGTCATACAAGCTCTGATATGGACTCAGTCACTTGAAGTTCTGAAGATCCAGACGTTCTGACAACCAAGAAACTCTGAAGGTTCAGATGTTCTGCTGGTGTAGAAGACTCTGAAGATCCAGAAGCTGAAAAGTGGAAACTCTGATGTCCAGAAGCAAGATGACTCTGAAGACCATGTACTTCCCTCTGAGTTCAGAATCAGAAGATACAACGGTCAGAGGATCTGTGCTTCCCTCTGACTTTGATCAACTGGCTTCACAAGTTCCAACATGAAGCATTCCCCTGATCAGAAGTCTACTAGGTTTAAAGGTCCAGTCACTATCCAAGTACAAAAGCAAATGTACTATCCTGACGACCTACCTAACATTCTCAGCCAAAACAGAAGCTGGAATTTCCAGAACTGCCCTCCAACGGTAGCATTTCCATGCAGCGTTCAAACCCTAATCCTTGGAGTATAAATAGAGGCTGAAGATTGAAAGATGCGGTTGGAAGAATCTCACACGCGCAAGCTATATTCAAAACCTTCTAAGCATTCTTTCATCTGAATTCATTGTGTTTACTCTTAGCTTTTCAGAAGCAAACTCTTTGTAAACATTCTTTCTTAAACAGTTGTTTAATTACCTTTAGGAGATCAAGTTTGATCGGATCCTAGAGAAGACTAAGAGAGTGAATCTTAGTGTGAGCTAAGTCAGTGTAATTGTTAGTCACTTGTAGGTTTCAAGTGCAGTTGTAACATTTACCTGATTAGTGGATTGCCTTCATTCTAAGAAGGAAGAAATCATCTTAACGGGTGGACTGGATTAGCTTGAGGGATTTATCAAGTGAACCAGGATAAAATCCTTGTGTGCTTTTCTATCTCTTATCTTAAGCACTTTGTTCTCGAAAGATTTGTTAAAATCTTTAAGGTGGAAGTTTTATTCTGAAAACGTTATTCAAACCCCCCCCTTTCTACCGTTTTTCATACCTTCAGTGTTGTCTTCTACCTATTCCTATTCTATATTCCACTAACGGAGATAAAATCATGTTTGATGTACTTAATCAGTCAACCAGGATAAAACAGATCTATAACAGTTTAAATAACTCCAACACAAAACCTATCAGCAGCATTCACAACCCTGCAGTGCATGTGATTAAAAGGATTCCACTAATAAGTGGGGAGGTCATTTATGGATTGCCTCTGAGTAATTTGGACATTAACAGACATGAGGATTTACTTTTACTTTTACTTATCTTAAAATAAATTGCTAATTCAAATAAAATGAAATGACTATATTCCTCGTGTATATAATTTTGTTATCTCTGTAGATCTACTACATGATGATCAGATTCAAAATATGCAAGTTAAACAACAAGTTTTTTAAATCTTGTAGTCCTACTCGTCTATGCATAGATGTAAAAACTAAGAAACAAACGAAGTTCCCTGCCATGCTTGATATCACCAATCATGTCTCCAATAGCAATTTTAAAACATCTGATACTAGTGCTTCTGTTGGAAGATTTTGGTTAACCTTAATATTTTCTCCGTTTTCAATTGCCATCTGGATATTGTGAACTAAGAGGAACTGCGACAAGCTGCTAAATGTAATATATGAAAAGATTCAACTAAAATAAATGATTTGTATTAATAGAGGAGAGAAAAAATGTACTTGTTCAGGCCCTCGAAATTTCATAAAACCTCTTAGTAGACCCGCTTGTAATGACAATAACCACTGAATACAACTCACATAAAGTTCCAATCAGGGACAAACAGAAATCATAACTAATAAGGACCAAAAGAAAGATAAGTAAAATGGACAAAGAAATAAGTACCCCTTCACCGCGAACATAAGCACCAGCCATTTGCTAGTTCCGGTGAACAGCTTTGACAAAGTTGTCTCTTACACCACACCCTGCTTTCTCCAACTGTTCCCTCAAAAACCTTGCCATTAGAGTTGTCAAAGAACAACAAATTAAACTTAAATTGTAATAAAAATTCATCACATACTAGAATATTGCACTTCCAACGCTGATGATAAATCTGAAAACCCCATTTGAAAATAAACTTTTAGAGAATAATAAAATGAACCCCTAAAAGCAAGAAAAATACCCAGCTAGTTATATACTTTGTTTCATTTGTTCTAACACTGATTGCTCAGAAAAGTAAGCACTATCAAGGGGAAATATTAAAATACAAGGATCACATTTAGTGAGTAGGGATAGTATGAGGAACACATTGTAGATAGTTAATAGTTAGTTAGGCAATTCTGCTATATATAGCAAACTCATTGTATTTTTCTATTATCAATTTTAATAATGAATGAATATTGGAATCAATTTTCCTATTCTCCCTTTTGCTATGTTTGGGATCCCATTGAAGAAATCCATGTGATTTCTAACATGGTATCAGTGCTCCATTGGAGCTCACCGCCTCTTCCGCTGCCGCCATCGCCGAGTTACGAGCGCTTCCTCCGACCTGCTCGACGTGGCTTCAAGCGCTGCCGCCGCAGCACCACTGCGAGATTATCTTCCTTCGATTTCTCTGATTTGATCGCTGATATTGGAGACATTGCTGCAGTTTCATCTTCTCCTTCATCGTTCCCTGATTCGATGGTGGGTTCTGATTCTCTACTGGTGCAAGAATCATTCGTGAAGGTTGAAGATGAGGATTCTATCTTGCATCCTCCAGTTCCTCCTTCCCCTGCGTGTTTTGATGCTGCCATGGATGAAACGATTTCTGAGAAGATTCTTGATCATTTTCCTGTTTCTTTCTTCGCCGATCGAGAAATCAAGATTCCGGCGTGGAAACCGGCGATTGATCCGTTCGTTTTTGGCACTTTCAGCAAGGGTTTCTTGATTCCTTCTTCAATTTCTGCATCGACGCTGGATTTATCACCGTCGCATTTGCACACTGATTCTTGTCCTGCGCTTCAGACTTTTGTCATCGTTGTTCAGCCTGTTGCCGTCGCCATGCCAGAAGAAATTCTTGAAGCTTCGCCTTCATCAATTTCTGTCATGGAAGAAGCTGTGTTTGATTTGTCTTCTCCAGAAGTTTCTGAGATTTCGCCTCCCTTGTGTTTCGAAGCCATTGCTTCAGATTCGCCAACCACCGATCCTGCCGTAGCATCTTCCTTTGTTTTGCATCTTTCGTTCTTTGCCGATCGGGATGTTCAATTACCGGTGTGGAAACCAGCCACCAATGCTTATGTTTTTGGAGATTTCAGTGAGGGTGTGATCAATCTTGGAGCAGATTCGAGTCTCATGAAGAATTCTATCACAGAGGTAATTCAAATCCTTCTTTCAATCAAAGAATCTCAATTGTATTGGCTAGGATTAAGGAATTTTTCTTTTGGTTGGAAGAATGATTTGAACCTATTGCTTAAGATTGATGGTCTTTGGATTTGCACACCAAGTGTTTGTGGAAATTACTCTGAGATAGTAAATCTCCCTAAGAAACTTTCATTTGATCCTGGAGGATTTAGGGATTGTTCACAAGCTGTTTGTGAAAATGACACAATGATAGGAGATTCTTTTAAGTCAATTTTACTTGATCCTGGTGGATTCAGGAGCTGCACACAAGGTGTTTGTGTAAATGCACCAATGATTGATAGATGCTCATTAAGCAGTGTGGAGCAAGTTCAGTTTGAGTCATTTGATAAACAAATAGGTGGTGCTTCAAATTTGAGTATATATCAGGTTGTATTGGTGCTTGTCTGTTGTAACAGTTGCAGAGAAGAACTTGGGCTCTTGAGATTGTTGATTGTGAATGTAGGAGATAAGTTTTTATGTGTTGAAGATGTCAAGTTTTCATTAGAAGTGCCTATGTCTCCTTATTTCAGAACTGATTCATTTTACTCCATTGCTAACACTGCTGAGATGGAGATTGAATTGATGATAGCTGAATTCTGTGCTGGATATTTTTCATTATGTCTTTATAAGATGTTCAAGGGAATAAAATGGAAGGAAATCGCTCTCAAGACAACATCCATATTTCTTGCTATTTCCTCTGAAGTATTCTTTGTGCTAAATGCTCTTATCTGGAGGCAGAGATCTTCTGGGGCAGGGCCTTTTGATGCAGTGATTGCTCATGTTTTCTTATGGTTTGGCAACTCAATTCCACTTGTTTTTGTTGATGGTGAAGAAGGTTCCAGCCTTCTAACTGGTTACTTTCTTGCTGTTGCTGCTGCCACATTGTTCATCAAGTGTTTACTTGAGTATTTGCATGATCAGTACTTGGAAGCAATAAAGCAAATAGTTCAGCAACTACTGCAGCAGTGTATTAATATTGCAGAGTTTCTTAATGATGAGAGTGAACCACTGATGGTAACTTCCCATAATCAATTTTTCCTCTCTGGAACCAAGGTTCAAGATGGATCAAGCATTATGTTTGTTATGCTGAATGGGGGTTCTGTTTAGAGGATAAGAGAAGGCTGCTAGTTTATGAGTACATGATATGGATTGAGACTTGCGAGCTGCGAACTATGAAGATTGCTACTGCTTATATACTCAATTTGATTTTCATCATTACATTTTTTTGTTTAGTTCTATTTTCAAGCTGGATGTACTACTAAATACTACTTCCAGCTTGCGGGAGGATATTAAAATACAAGGATCACATTTAGTGAGTAGGAATAGTATGAGGAACACATTGTAGATAGTTAATAGTTAGTTAGGCAATTCTGCTATATATAGCAAACTCATTGTATTTTTCTATTATCAATTTTAATAATGAATGAATATTGGAATCAATTTTCCTATTCTCCCTTTTGCTATGTTTGGGATCCCATTGAAGAAATCCATGTGATTTCTAACAGGAAAAGTGTGAAAGTTAACATTTTTATCACGCAAATAAGCTGAAACCTCGACATTTGAAACCCAATTTGACGATAGAGTTCATGAGCAAGAAAAATGTGATTGAAAATATAAAATAACAAAAAGTGTAGAAGGAAGAATTAAAATACTTCAGAAACTCTTTTGAATCATGGCTTAACATTCCTTCAACTTGGTCCTTAAACTTCTAAAATGTCTCATGTGCTCCTTGAAGTGGCAAAATCCATTCACGCTAGTCCCTAAGTTAAAAAAGACAGAGATACGTTAAAAAATCTATTTTTGTCAAAGTTGAAGCTTATATAGCATTTGAATGTTGGGAAAGTTTTAAAAACTTCAATTTAGTCCTTATGGTTGAAATGAAATTCTCTTTCCCCCATCTTCTTCTAGCTCTCCCCACCACCATCACCCTCTCTTCCTCCCACCTTCCTCCTTAATCGTCCACCCACTCCAACACCACCACTCTAAAATCCCAACTCAAAAACCATAAACACATGATTCATGTTGTCTCCTTTTTTCACACCTGAAAACCAGAGATATTGACAAGGAACGCCTGCAACAACAAATAGAAAAAGGGAAAAAATGATTTTTTAGGTACAATTCTCTTGGTTGATGAGGAATCTGAATAAAATTGAACCAAATCTGATGAAATCATGGGCAAACATAAATAGAGAATAAAACCCATTTTCTCAAAGTTTCCTTCTTTTCTTTTCCCTTCAACACTTAAAGAAACCCACAAAAAAATCATGGGCAATTTTTTTTCGAAAAAAAGTAAAGAGCACAAAACAAATAAGTTACTTAAAAGTAAAAAGCTTGTTCAATACATGGAAAAACCCAAATAAAACAAAGAAAAATTGAGAGTTTACACATAAACAAATAAATTCAAACACCCTGAGCTGAGTTTTCAAATCTCATTGGAGAGACCCTCATTTGTAATCTGAATCTTGTGATTTTGTTCTTCTCTATTTTCCTTCTTGAAAATTTTAGGTGTATGACTTGTATTTATTCTTGGAGAAGAGCACAGGCATCTAGTTTTTTGCTTTCACATCTTTAAAAATTTGAGGTTTTTTGTTTGATGGTTTTTTAGTTGGTATTTTAGAGTGGTGGTGGTAGAGTGGGTGGACGGTGTTAAGTTCAAAACGTTAATTGTATCGTTTACCATATTTTGAATGATAACAAATTTTAAGAGTATAAGTGAACTAACTAAATATATCATGTGAAATGTATTTCAGGAAATCACACTTATACCTATCACGCTGAATCGTCTAAAGAAGCAATGCAAGACTAGGAAAGAATATGCTCATTCTAAGAGGAGAAAGGTCAAAGCAATGAGGGTAGACGACACAAGCAAACAAGAGTCAAATCTGCCAAGACCGCCTGACCAAGGAAAGAGAAGAGAAAGATCAAATTTCAAGGGTCACTTAAGAAAAGCCACTGCAACCTTGGAATCATTTGTTGAGAGGACGGAAACATCAACCCAATTAGAAACATAGTCTATAGCCACAAGAATGTACTAACATCTATAGGAAACTGGGAAAGGTCCCATGGAATCGATGCCCCACACGTCAAAATGCTCAACTTCTAAAATATTTTTTAAGGGCATCTCATTCTTCCTAGAGATGTTCTAGTTCTTTGCTGTAAGACCCTGATTTTTAGAATTAGAATAATTAATTTAATTTCTGACTCACGCTTAGGATACGGTGTAAGCGTGAAAGGAACCTGGACTAATGATGGACGAATTGGAACGCTTAGTGAAGAAGAAAGTTCAGAAAATTACTAAGGATGATACTGTAGCCAGTTTAAGTGTTAGCACGAGCCATTTTCACACCCGGCTAAGGTCGAGAGTGTCTGAAAAAGGCTATTTCCGCTCCTAGAGCGTTGTTTAAGCGAAATTTAAAATCGGTGGAAAAATAAGAACCTCATAGTATTTTTCCCATGACCAGTGTTCCGATACGGAACCATAGACTATACGCACGATAGGTTCCGTTTTCCGGAAGTTCGTCGAAGCTAGACTTTATCTTCTCGGAGACTTTAATTAAGACCCTGAATAAAGAGTTTTTCCATTCAGAGCTTCTAACAAAGTTTCCATCTGCATAGCCTCATTTCTTTCGACATTTGTAATCTTTTTCTAGAAGGAAGTTTCTACATCCGACGTCAAACGCAAAAAGTAGTTTTGCGGTGTATTTTGACCCACATTGCGCTTGAATCGTTTTCTCAAATTAAAAGAGCCTTGTATTAAGTCTTGGCATTTTGTCGCCAAATACTTACTTAAAATCAGCAGATGAAAGTACCAAAACGAACGGACTCGATAAATATTTTTTTTTTCATTTTTTTTCCCCTCTCCTATAAAAGGAGAGAAAATTGGTATTTTCTCATAAATTCCAAGAGCTGGCCGAGGAGCTTGGAGGAGAGGGAAGTTTCGCGCCGTTTTCTCGTTTCTTGCCCGATCGTCGTGATTTCAGTTGCATTGGATCGACAGTGTGGTAACCTTCGTACTTCTTACCTCCGTTTATTATTTCTGATGCTTTTCTCCATGTCTTTTTGTGCTCAAAGTTTTGAGCTTTTTGTAAAAATGACTTTTTAATTCGATTTCTTCTTTCAATAATCATCTACATCTTCTATGCATTCCACAATCGCCGCCGGTGCGCGTAGATTTTCACCGAGGCGCCGTAGATTTGAAAAACCGATGAAAAACCCATTTTTGCTCTGAGTTTACTTTTTGGACCAAAAAGTTCCGATCTAACTTAGTGCTCTTAGGATTAGTTGCTATAAACGGCATTGTTTAAAACTCTATCGGTTTACTTTTTCGAAATTTCAACTTTGCGTTTTTTAGCCTGAATTCTTGACCAAATTGCCCCTAATTCATTTTTAAGTTCTGTAATTTTTTCCGAGCATTTGTTTACCCTAGATATGACCTATGATTACCTAGGAATTAAATTAGATCGAGGAGAAAGCGCTGGAATGCTAAAATTTTGGTAATGGCTGAGAGCACCTTTGGGGGGGGGAGGGCAGAAAATCTTTTTTTCGCGAAAACTCCTCCCTCTGTGTTAGGTTGTCGTACTCTGAAGCCTGTGAAGCTTTTCTGGCATTAGTTAGCACTATTTGGATTGAATTGACTTGTTTTGACTGAGCAATGTTGTTTTGCTCAAGGTTTGGACTTTGGGAGCTTGGGAGTGGTTGAGGTAGAAAGGGAGCAAACTCTACACTGTGATACTTAACGAAATAGAGGTAAGGTGTAACACCGTCTAAACCCCGAATAAATATTAAAGCTTAAATCAGAGTAAAATGCATAACACAGAGGGTGTCACACTTATTCTTCAGAATCAAAAATCAAAACACCTGTCATACTCATAATAAATATATAAATAAATTTTCAACTTTGATGTCTCAACATCATATGCATAGCACAACGGATTTATTTTCAACTCCAAAATTAAACATAATCCAAGAATAAATAAAGAGTTCATAAAATATCTCGTAACATCCAGGTACAATACTAAATGTTTCCCCGATGTTACATAGCAGAGCATGACTCCCTTCACTAAAAGCATATCTAAAGACTAGCTCCTCCGACTACTCGCGAGAAGCTCCATTATCCTCAGTACCTGATCGATGTCGCATAGAACATCATTCCAACAGAAGGGTGAGAACTCATATCATATGGATAAGCATAATAATAAATAATGTAAAAATTTATCTATGTTCCACGTAAATTCTTCACACTCCACTAACAAATAATAAATTATGTAATTTAATATAATCAATCAATCTCACAGTTATGACAATACTCCATAATTTATAGTATCAAGTAAGCAAATATTATTGTCTATAATTACCACAACATCAAATCTCAAAAAATATCACAATTATCATTAATTAGCGTCAACAACTCCCTAACACATATGACTCAAGTGAGACACGTGCAAATGCCTTTGGTACCAAAGTTGTTATCCTTAGCGGTATCACCGCGTCCACTCCAGAAAGATAACCACCAATAAAGCCCTCGCTCTAGACTTTCAAAACCACTCCAGTTTTGGGACAAGTCACTAGCCTCCACGAGAACTAGCAAACATTGCCTCTTGACAACTATGCAGTGTATTGTGCAAAACTCAACTAACATATGCATATTCAGCCCATCTCCAAGTCTTGATTTTTTAGCATATTCACCACCAGTTCAACAATACGAAATCATCACCAATTTCACAAAACATAGCTTTCATGTTATCAATTACACAATTTGCAGTCACAGTAACTAAGCTACTCAACACATAACATCAATTCAGAAAAATAGCACCAAAATAATAAACTACTAAACATATATACATGCGTGCGCTACCGCGCGCACCACTACCTACATGCGCCACCTCCTCGCGCCCAACCCTCGTCGTGGCCGCGCGCCACCGCGCCTTGCGCATCACCACGCGCGCGCACCACATCTTTTTCGAAACAACATTTGCACCTAAAATGACTCATTTTATTCAAAACGGTTATAAAGTGCACAACGACCTAGGCGAATTTTTAAATACCGCAAATACACTCAGAAAAATACAAAATTTTTGTCATCGTTCCCTATACACGTTTTGTAAATCCCTGTAAAATTTCAAGTCCATATTAGAAGTAAAGAATTCAGGAAAAATCCAACACTAACAGTAGTTCGTGAGAAACGAGACAACTTAACCTATCCTCACTAAAACGCATATAACTCGAGCTACAGACGTCGGAATGACGTGAAACCAACGACAAAGGTTTTATAACAGAAAGGGATACAACTTTTATGAAGACTACTTCTTCAAATTCGGTCATTAACACAACTCTAAATAGGGTTCAAGAGCTCGTAAATTTCTGCAGCCTCATGTGCGGCGCGCTACCCCCTCTCTTCCACCCACAATTCATAACCCTAAATTCAACTATCCAGCTTCAGTTTAGAAAAACTTGCATCATAAGCCTAAATCAGGCTTTTTATCATTATCCACTATCATACCAATCCAAAGAACATGAATTCAAACCCTTACCTCTCGAAGAACAAATTCTAGGTTTTCTTCTCTTTTCTCCCTTTCTCTCTTTCACACTTCTTTTCTTCTGCTCTGCTAACTCCTCCAATTCTCAAACTCTGATTTCTCTCTTTCTATTTCACTCCTAACCCTAAAATAGTCTTATGATGGGCCCCCCATTCCCAACTACTCACTTAATTATCTAATAAAATCACTTAATCACCTTATTCTATAATAAAATCTCATAATCACCTTATATTATTTATCCCTTGACTAAAGTGGTTGGACCTTAGTCATATTATTTATTCTTTGATTAAAGTGGCTGGACCCTAATCATATTGTTTCCTGTTTGATTAAATAGGCTGGACCTCAGTCATACAATTCGTTATTGGGTTAGGAAGATATACCTTTAATCCCTCTTTAATCTTTGATTAGGAGGATTGTCCTTAATCACTTTCTCGACTATTTGGTTTAGAGGTTAGACCTTCAACATGATATTTGTTGATTGATTAGAGATTATAGACCTTAATCGCGTTGGATGGTGAAGGTATGAAAAACACTAGAAAGGGGGGGGTGAGGGGGGTTTGAATAGGGTTTTTGGCTTTTAGAAATTTCCCTCTAAGATTAAGGATAATCTTTTCGGACTAAAGATCACGAGGTGCAAGAGATAAGGGAAGGAGAAAAGCACACAATGAATTTATCCTGGTTCACTTAATAAATCACTCAAGCTAATCCATTCCACCCTTTAAGGTGATTTCTTCCTTCTTAGAATGAAGGCAATTCACTATTCAATGATGGTTAAAACTGCACTAGCAACATTGCTCAGTGACTAACAATACAATGAACTAGCAGCACTAAGACAACCTTGCCTTAGTCTTCTCAAGAATACTGACCTCACCGGTCTCTCAAGGAACTACAAACAAAGTTTGTGAAAGAGTTTGGTTTACAAAGAGATGCTTCTAAACAAGCAAACGTAAACACAATAAGAACAATGAATAAATATTGCTAAGGTATTCGCTGAAAGTATTTCACGTGTATGCACAAAGTTTCTTAGCTGATTTCTTCTATCTTCAACCTTTAAATACTCCAAGGTTTAGAGTGTGTATCCGTTGGAGGGCAGTTATGGAATTTCCAGAGCCTGCTCTGGCTGAACGTCGTAGGTAAGGCAGTCAGAATAGTACATTAGCTTTTGTACAAATGACAGTGACATTGCCTTAGCCTAGTTGACTCTTGATCTTGGGCGTCGCTTCATGTTGGAACTTGTGAAGCTTGTGTGATCAGAGTCAGAAGGAAGCTTGGATCCTCTGACCTTCAGAGCTTCTGCTTTTGGACTGTTCATCAGAACATGTAGCCTTCAGAGCATGAAGTGCTTCTGGTCTTGAGAGTCAGCTTTCTCTTGGACTTCAGAACTTCCAAGTCTTCAGCTTCTGGACCGTTCCCTTAGAACATATGGTCTTCAGAACATGAAGTGCTTCTGGTCTTGAGAGCCAGTTTCTCTTGGACTTCAGTGTAAGATCAAGTTTTGATCAAGTAGTACAACTCTATGTTTTGATGATTACATGTTAACCATTGTGTATGAACAATTATGGTACTCTAACGTTGTTTTCTGAGTGTTTTAATGACAGGCTCTGACTCTGATCTAAGTGCACTTAAATCAGAAGCACTATGCTCAAAGAGTAACCTGCGCAACGCTTTCGCACTCACTATGTTCAATTTGAACAGTAGAATAAGCTTCAGAAGATCTGAAGATAGTTAAGCTCTGATATGGATTCAGATCACTTGAAGTTCTGAAGACCAGAAGTTCTGAAGACTAGAAGCTCTGAAGGTCCAGAAGCTCTGAAGGTCCAGAGGCTCTGAAGGTCTGGAGGTTCTGAAGGTCTAGAAGTTCTGAAGGTCCAGAAGCTGAGAAGTGAAGACTCTGAAGTCCAAGAGTAAGCTGGCTCTAAAGACCAAGTACTTCTCCTCTGAGTCCAGAAGCAGAAGTTACAAAGGTCAGAGGATCCAAGCTTCCCTCTGACTCTGATCACCAAGCTTCACAAGTTCCAACATGAAGCGTCGCTCTGATAAGAAGTCATCTAGGTTAAAGGTCAAGTCGCTATCCAAGTACAAAAGCAACTGTACTATTCCTGACGACCTTACCTAACTTATTCAGCCATAACAGAACCTGGAAATCCCAGATCTGCCCTCCAACGGTAGCATTCCATGCAAACGTATAAACCCGAATCCTTGGAGTATATAAAGAGGCTGAAGATGAAAGATGCCGCCTAAGAAAGCTCACGCAATATACAAATATTCTCTTAGCAATCTTTCTTCAAATTGTTCTTATTGTGTTTACTTTAGTTTTCTAAGAAGCAATTCTTTGTAAACCCAAACTCTCAAACAGTTTTTTGTTTTTCCTTAAGGAGACCAAGGTTGGTCAGATCCTTGAGAAGACTAAGAGAGTGGATCTTAGTGATAGCTAAGTCATTGTATTGTTAGTCACTTTGCAGGTTGCAAGTGCAGTTGTAACAAACTCTGATTAGTGGATTGCCTTCATTCTAAGAAGGAAGAAATCACCTTAACGGGTGGACTGGATTAGCTTGAGGGATTTATCAAGTGAACCAGGATAAAATCATTGTGTGCTTTCCTCAAAACTCTTATCTTAGCACTTTCATTCTCGGTGTTTGAAGAGATTTGTTAAAATCTCAAGTGAGAAAAGTTTTAGATTGAAAACGCTATTCAAACCCCCCCCCCCTTTCTATCGTTTTTCATACCTTCAATTGGTATCAGAGCGCAAGTTCTGATTACCACACCTAACAGTGTTCAGTGATCCGGGCCGGTGTGAAAAACTGAGATACCACCATTGAAGCGCAAAAAGATGTTTACAGTGCAAAGCCTCCTATGTGAGTCCATTGAGGATATGTTTTCCAGATTTCAATTGCTCATTGTTGGAATAAGATCCCTCAGCAAAAGCTACACCACTGCTGATCATGTCATCAGGATTCTTAGAGGTCTTCCTTAAAGCTGGATGCTTTTGATAACTTCCTTGGAGCTCACAAGAGATGTTGAGCAGATGAGTTTAGAAGAACTCATAAGCATACTGAAGTGTCATGAACTGAAGCGTGCTGAACATCAGGATCAGAAGAAGAAGTCTATAGCCTTGAAATCCAAATCTGAAAAGGCTAAAGCTCTCCAAGCTGAAGTAGAAGAATCTTATAACACCCCGATTTCGGTGGCGTCACTTTAGTAACCAAAAAGAAAATAAATGCGGAAAAACGTGAATATTTTTTTTTATATTTGTTTCAAGTAAATAAAAGACTTGTCGAATTTAAAGACGTATCGACGAAAGATAAACAAGACTAATATATAGATATATATACAACCCCCACAGTAAGTAGCATGCTACGTCACGAGTAATCCTCCAGTGACGGAAAGTAGTGCATGTCGGCAAGTATGTACAGAACAAAATATAAGGTCAGTATTCTGAATACAGTCCTCCAACGAAAGTAGGTCAGCTCAAAACAGCCCGAAGACCTCCTAATCCGACCAACTCCCTGTGACTCCCGTAAAGAGAACCACACAAAAAGCTAAAGGCCGGGGACCTACCCTGCCCCAAAATGAGAAAAACTGAAGATCAGAGCCACGACGCTACTCCTACCCTAATCCTGACTAGAGGAGTACTACACACCACTCCCAACTACGCATCACCATGATCGTCGTCTGAATCTGAATCCAAGACGATCAGGTCAATGACTGCATCGGTCCTCGCAGCGAGTCCCACGGGTACTGTACCCGATCCCAAAACAGCAGCAGCCGCGACGGTGGGTGAGCTAGACTCAGATGAAGCCCCTCCTACAGGCAACTCCTCTGAAGGGTCTTCCTCGTCCTCAGGTGATGGTGGTGGTACCACAACTCCAAGGCCACAGTGCACGCCCGGTGGTAGGTTGAAGCTAACCGTGTGGCGTCTCAAGACTCCTTGCGTCAGGTTTCCCATTTGGTCGACATGGTCCTCCATTATTCGCCCCGTGTAAATGGCTCGGTGACCGGCGGGGTCGACCACCCAAGAGCCCGGGGTGTCCGTGTCTAACAACTCAAACCTGGTCCCCCCCGAAGGGACGACCATCTCGAACCACTCGGCCATCGACATCTGACAAAAATGGCATACATAGCCCCCCATACACAGGTAGCACGCGCAAGGGTCAACTCAAAGAATTACATAATAGTACATCCAATAGACAAAATTTAAGTAGTAGCCACATAGGCTTAATTATGAATGTCAACATTATAAATTGCATAATCTGCCAAATAGGAATATATAACATTTGCTGGCAATTAACATATCTCAAACAGGGTTAACAGGTAACAAATACAACCAGCAACTAAAATCAGCATGAATGGTGCATGAAATGCATATGCAAAGGAACAAGATGCATTCCGGAGGGATGGGCACCAACGAGTCAGCCCTAACACCAGCCACGGTGGGACCATTTCTGCTCGGGTGTCTCTTATACCAAACAAAGTGTAGTCAGATCAGCAGTAAACCCGCAGGCCTGCCATTTCCGTCTGCTACTAAGAATCACCGCAGTGTTCTTATGTGGAAATCCGGGTCTTATGACCATTTTAGAATCCACCGAGGTCCGACATCCCACCTTGTATTAACCTCAAAATGAGTGCATGAATGCAACGTGATTAGCCAAACAACGTCTCCGACCTCACTCGTCACGTCGTCACGTGTTCTAGCTATCTTATTGTCTCTAAAAAGAATACCCTAAGGTAAATGTCGATTCTGCGACAAAAGACAATTAATTATAAAAATTATCTCATGATGATTTCTCGAATCATCCGACTCATCTCCATCCGATGGTCAAAAACTGCTCAGCGAGCAAAAAGTACCAATGTACTTGGAAACTACCCGTTTCCCGGCTTATCTTTCAGATAGCCCAACAACAAATCAGCTCATCGAGAGAAAGAGCATCAACATACTCAGAAACTTATTAATTTTCCCGACTTATCTTTTAGATAGTCCAACAACAAAACTGCTCATCGAGCAAAGAGTATCAACATACTCGAAAACTCATTAGTTTCCTCAAAACTTGGACTCGGCGACACTTCTCATTTTCCAAAACTAATATTCAAGTCCTAAGCCCTTATTTGCGATTGTGATCATCATTTAAAGATTCAGAGGTTGTTTAATGTCTTATGAATTTTCCTTGTAAAATCGTTTCCATTTAGTTTTGTCTCTAAACTTATGAGTTTAAAAGATCCCATAATCCCAAGTAATTCCCAAAGAAGGTCTCGATCCATCAAAACAATAACAAGGCCTGAACCTCCGTTCGTCCCGTCAAACTTTCTCAAAATCTCACGATAAATTCTGGCATAACCGCCCGTTATCCTCACTCTGGCGAACAACAGATATATGTGTATTTGCATAATCAAAGCAACACAATCCAACAGTCATGACACATATATCAACACATTGAAGAATAACCATGTAGCACTTAGCATATAAGGCAAATATCACACATCCTAGATTAACCAGGTAGCACTTAGCATGTGAATCAATCTCAACAACAATCAAGCGATAAATGATTATCAATTGTCAGCCGAAGCCTCAGAAAACGTTTTTCCCAGTCAAACACAATCAAGTGCATAAACAATAAATCAAGTCGAATTCGTCGACACCTAATTCATTATCTAGTATTCAGTGAGAAGCCCTCACCTTAGCCAATTCTCATACTAACTGCAATTTCAATCCCAACAAATCTTTGCTTTCCCGTGTCGGTTCGCTTCCTTTTATTCTTTAGCTTCGTCGTCAAACGCTCCCGTCATTCGTACCCTTCATAAGTACACATAACGTAATTACTAATTGAGACATACACTCAATCTCCTTAATGGCTATAACCCTGATAGAGATCGGACCAGCCCATTCATAGACTCTTTTCCAAGGAATAGGATGTCCAATTACAAGGTCCAAGCCTAAAGGAATGAATCAAGCTATGCAAGGATTTTTCCTTCAAATTAAGAATGATGGTTTGGACCCAACATGAAGGCAGATTTGTCAAGAGCCCAATCTCCATGTTAAAGATGCATTCATGAGCTAAAATTATACAAATTAGAGACTAATAATTATTGGACCTTCATAACTACAAAATAAGTCCAATATTTTTATTCTCTTTTGAATTTTCGTATTTAATTTAGGGGTGAATTTTCTGATGACATTTTGTATTCCCCCTAGTTGGTTTTAAATGTCTTTTATGAGCCTTTGACTCATCTTTAGGAATAGTGGGTTTTTACTCAAGTTTCCAATGCTAGTGGAGCTATAAATCTCTAGTGGAGTCTATTAAATGTAAGTGGGAGCATTATTACTTATTGGAAAGAGTAGCATCCCACTTAGCCTATAAATAGGGACTCAATGTATGGAAGAAATAAGTTTTTGAATCTGAATGATATTGAGTTTTCTCATATTGTGAGAGCTTCCCATTTGTTCTTGGGTTAAGAACTAAACTTGATAACTTTGGTTCTACCGGGAGGTCGCGGTTAGGGTCAAGTTCCCCTTTTATCTTTGATAACTTTGGTTCTACCGGCAGGTCGCGGTTAGGGTCAAGTTCCTATCTTTTGTCACCGGTTTTCAAGACGATCCTTTGTTTCCCAAATCATATCAAACCCATTAGGATTAAACTCAGAAATCAAGGCATGTCGTCATAATGACAACAAAAACGAATAACAATGCTTCAGAAGCTTTTAACTTAGTAAATCAACTTTAAAACCAAATACTCATATCTTTGTTAAAATAGAAAAGTATACATCACTAGTAGTTACTCCTCTCGTTGTCCTTAGAGTTCTTAATCTCTATTTGGATACTCATTGAGGCATTTCAAAACAATACGCACACAAAACTTCTTCAAGAAATTAACACATCACCTTGCAATGGCATCCTCTTATTATTTCCTATAACCATCATTTGTTCTGTCTAATAAAGCAATGACTCTAAGCTCTTTATATTATCGAATCATTTCTCTTAATTATATTCCTAAAGAAACAAAACCCTTCTTTGGAACTCCATTTTGGTTCCACAAAAGCTCAATCCATAAATGAGTCCTCAATCTCTACGAATTAGGTTCTAGCTCTCGATTAATCATTTAATTACCTCAAAGTCATCGAACTTCTAAAGATTCAAACCTTAAACCTCTACATGCACATGTTTATAAGAAAGGGCCTCTAACTCCTTAAAACTTGAGATTCAACCCCAAATCACCTTCTTGACACCACGGCTTCCAACACAACTTACACTCTTGACCTCAAGCATCCTCAAAGTTCTGACTTAATAAATCACTTTTCTCACCTAACCACCTAACCAAAAATTATAAATCTTAATCTCACAACCTAGGCATCAAATGGTAATGGATAAGGGCTCATGACTGAATTAATCAATAACTCTTAATATTTTGTATTCTATAACTATCACTCGTCTCATGCACATCAGTACCTTTTCTTTTTAATTCCGAACATGAACTTCCAACATTCTATTTCAGTCATAACTACAACCACGTGCACTATGACATCCTCAATTTGTCTCTATCACGAGATTCCTTATTGCAAGTGCTAGGAGTTTATGAAGCAATGCCTAGGACTGTTCATGGTTCGGTTCTTTGCTTGAACCGAACCGAACCGAACCTGAACCAAAATTTTGGTTCGAGAGAACCGAACCGAACCGATATAGTATGGTTCGAACCGAACCGAACCGGTTACAAATTTTGGTTAACCAGTTCGGTAAAATATGCATATTTATAGATGGTTCGAACCGAACCGAACCGAACCGATATACTATGGTTCGAACCGAACCGAACCTGAATCGGTAGTTGATATTTTGGTTCGGTTACCGAACCGGTTTTTCAATTTAGGTTCGAGTTCGGTTCGGTTCTTAAAGGTTCGGTTCTTAAACGGTTCGGTTTTCGGTTCGGTTCTTGGTTAGCTTCGGTTCTCAGAGAACCATGAACAGTCCTAGCAATGCCTATACAATTAGTAGTATGGCTTAAAGGTTTACTATCTCACGCGTTCTAAACACAAGGTACATACAGTACGCAACTTAAGGATTAAAACATCTTCATTCTCCAAATTAGTATACAGTATATAGAGGGATGGGGTTAAATAATTCACGCGCATATGCCACTAAGTCAGAGTTTAGTTTATAATTTGTGTGTTCAAAAAGTTTAAGGATTTTAATTTCTTTCCCATATACTTATGCTCTCCTACATTAGTAGGACTAAAACAAGTCAAACGGTATCACCCCAAGCAATTAATCTAAAAGATAGACTTTAATCCTTCAATTCAAATCTGCCTTATATTTGAAAAACAAAGCTTTTATCCACATGACAGTACTCTAAGTACACTTTTGACTTTTAAAAAGAGAAGAAAAATATGAACCATTACAATGGCAACCTATTATCAAAAGATTGTACAGAAGCTGATTTTATTTGTTTTAAAGATGAAATTTTTCCAGTCCATCATAAATCACACAAAGCTTTTTAAACTCATAGTGTTCATGTCCTCCTCCTTCTACCTCAAGTCTCATGGTCATGGGACTGAGCTTCAATCCTTTGGTCTGGTCGTGTTTCCCCTCTCTGCTAGTGAACCTCATGGCTGAACAGCAAAGACACAATATTCAGGGCATGAACTCATGAGGTGAACTAGAAAAAGTTAGGGTTTGAAAGGGGAAATTGAAATAGATAAGGAGAATCACCTCTTACTGATGATTGGGCCTTGGATTCAGGAAGAGGAGGTTGAGAGCTTCAAGAAATTGGCCTCCTTTCTCATAACAAAGCTCGCCGGAGAAGACGGCGGCGGCGGCGGTCGCCGGAGTCGCGGTGGCCGATCATCGAATTGATGGAGGGGTTTTATTGCGGATGATGAGGGGAGTTCAGTGGTGGTGTTGGTTTCTCCAAAAACTTAATGGTTCGCCGGAGATCGGAGGAACAAGGTGGCGGCTAGGGTTTTGGTGGTGGCTCTCATGGAGAGGGAAAAAAAAACAGAACAGGGACAGTGGTGGTTGCTGCGTGAAGGAGGCATGGAGGTGGTGGTGCTCGCGGTTTTGGCTCGTGGTGGTGGTGTTGTTCCAGACATGTTGGGAAGAAGAAAATGGTGAGGAGGAAGAAGAGAAGTTGCAGACAAGGTTCAGAGAAAGTGTTCTGCAGCTTTTGTTTTTTAGAGAAAGAAATCAGAATAATAAAAGAAAGAGAGATATTTTTCTTTTGTGGGAGAAAGAGGGAGAGAATCGTGAGTGAGAAGTAGGGGTGTTCATGGTTTGGTTCTTAACCAAACCAAACCAAACCATATCCACCTTAAAAGGTTTATTATCCAAACCAGTTTTAAAAATATGGATATGGTTAAAAACCGGTTTTAAAATATGGATATACTTGAAACCGGTTTAAAACCAGATATTTCTCAAAATCACTTATAAACCAGATTTGGTTTGTATCCAGATTTAAAAATGGATTAAGTTCAATAAAATTTAAATTGAATTAAATAAATCTTTTATTCTCAACTAGAATCTTACAAAATTGAAAACAAGATAGAAATTGAATTGAATCTAAACAGTATAACACTCAAAACAAAAACGAGATAAATCCAAAGAAACTAGAGTGAAAAACGGAAGGTGAGAGAGAGGCATAGGAGAGAGAGACGCAGAGAGTGAGACGTTGAGGGAGAGAGAAACGCGAAGAGAGGGAGAGAAACACGCATGGGATACGGAAGAGGGGAGAGAGAGAGAGAGGAACGCATGAGAGAGAGTGGGGGGGAGAGAGAAACAGAATGAGAAAGAAACGCAACACAGAAGAATGGATCAATTGGTAACCAAATGGGTTTTAAATATGGGTACGGATATCCAGATTTTATATCCGGTTTTCAACTTTGGATAACCAAATTGGTTTTAAAATATAAAAGTGGATCAATTGATAAACCAGTTTTAGGAAATTTGGATTTTTTAGTTTTGGATTCGGACGGTTATGGATTGGATCAACATAACCGGATATTTTGAACAGGCCTAGTGAGAAGGAAGAGTGTGAAGTGAGGAAGAGAAAAGTCTGAATGGGTGGATGTGGGGCCCTTGGAGAGAGAGATTGGGAAAGGAAAAATAAAGGCTTAATTCCACTTTGGGCCCCTGATCTTTCAAAAATGAGCGATCGGGGCCCCCCCGTGTTTAAATGTAGCGGTCAGGCACCCCAACGTTTCAAAAACGTGCGTTTCAAACTCTTCTGTTAAGTGTCGTTAGTTTGACTAACGGAACTAGTGACGTGGATTTTGTTTTTCATTTTAATATTATTATTTTTACCCAAAAATCCCCCCCCCCCCCAAAATTCTCTCTCAATCTCGACATCTCTCCCCTTCTCACTTTCTTCTCCATTTTTCTCTGAAAACCCTAAAACCACACAACATCATCTTCTTCTTCATGGTCGCCGCCACTGCTCTTCGTGCAAGCCACCACCACCGCGAGCTTCCTCACGCGAGCTTGCCGCTGGCCACACCACCATCATTGCGCCTCCTCCTTCTTCTTCTTCTTCTTCTTCTTCTTCTTCTTCTTCTTCTTCTTCTTCTTCTTCCATGAGAGCCACCGCCGCTGGCCACACCACCATCACTGCGCCTCCTTCTTCTTCTTCTTCTTCCATGAGAGCCACCGCCGGTCACACCATCACCTCCTCATCATCCTCGCGCGAACCTAAAGGGCAGCCACCATGGCCACCACGTGGAAGCCATCACCACCATGAAAACCTAGGACCGCCGCCTTCAAAGTCCGATCTACGGCGAACCGCTCACGATCTCGACAAACCAACACCACCGCTGTGCTCCTCTCCTCGTCCGCAACAAAACCCACAAAGAAATTTCCGATTCCGACGACCTCCGCCGTGAACCGCCGTACGCTGCCGCCCGAGGCGATTTCCGGCGACTCGCCCTCTTCTCCTCTTCTCTTTCTCTTGCTAAATTAGGGTGAAATTAGGGTAAAACATTGGGGGGAAGCGTGTATGAGGCTGAGGTGAATGCAATCTTACTGGCGTTACAGTTTTGTAGGGAGTTCAATTTCAGTCAAATCATGGTGGAGAGCGATAGTACTGTGGCGGTGGGTTGGGTTCTTAAGGCTGAGTTTCGTCCATGGAAGCTGTTGAATGAGCTGCAAACTATTGATATTTTACAGCAGGAGGTGGGTGTTGTTTCATTCGCTCACATATTGCGTGAGGCAAATACAAGGGCTGATGCATTAGCTAAGGAGGCTTGTGAGAGAGATGAGCTGATGTGGGTGTGGTTGGGATGAGTGCAGGTGATGGTTTTAAGATGGGTTATTGGTTCTGCAGTTATGTGACATGGGGTGGTGGTGCGTTTGGTTTGATTTTGGTATGTTTGGTTGTAGGAGGGCTTTGGGTCGTGAGCATGACAGGTTGGGAGGATGGCTTATTTTTACTGATATGGTTTTTCCAAGTTGCTGGGGACATATTGTTTGTTGCTTTGAAGAGGTCGATGTTGATAATTGGGTGGGCATGTTGTATTGGTTCTGGTCATGGGATGGTGTAGTCTCTTGTACTTGTTTGCTATGAGAAATTTTATCTCATGCTTAGTTTTTTATTAATAATACTTTTTCTTTTCCAAAAAAATAAAATGAAAAAGAAAATCCGCATCACTGCTCCGTTTGGTCAAACTAACGGAACTTAACAGAAGGGCCCCGATCGCACTTTTTTGAAACGTTTGGGTGCCTGACCGCTATGTTTAAACACGGGGGGGCCCGATCGCTCATTTTTAAAAGATCAGCGGCCCAAAGTGGAATTAAGCCAAAAATAAATTGGATGAGTAAAGAGAGAGAGTGGAAACGGTTGGAGAGTGAATGAGGGGAGAGAGAAAAAGTCAAACTGATTGAGGTGGGGACCACGAAGAGAGAGAAAGTGTTAGAGCAACTCCAATGGGGGTTGCTTAACCTGGTTGCTTAAAATAAGGTGCGTTCCTTATTTTTCTGCCCCATTGGACCTTGCTGAGGTGGCGTTGCTAACAGCTCAAAGCTAAGCAACGTTGCTTAAATAAGCAACGCTCCTTAACTTGCTGCAGCTATTAAAAAACTGTTTTCTCTTTCTCAACCAGCAATAGAATTCTCGTTAAAAGAAGAGGGAAGATTAAGCAGAAGCAACAAACAGAGATAATCCATAAAGATCACAAGCAGTAGAAAAAAATAAAAAAATATTCAGAAATTTATTACAGAAGAGAAGGGAGATGAGCACAAATTTAATAAATTTAAAATACAAATTGTTGAAAGTCCCAAACAAAAGAAAAAAACAAAACAAAACAAAAATTTGTTACAAAAGAGAAGAGAGAACCGGAGAAGAATATGTGAGGTGAGCACCGCCGGCGCAGCAACGACTCCGACAACAATGACTTATTGCATGTCTCCGATCTATTTTGTAAACCCACAATCTCGTGATTGAACCTCCGATGTGGTTGTGGGAAGCTCCGATTTGTTGCTGGAACCTCCGGTATGGTGATTGAATCTCCGATCTGGGTTTGGGGAAGTCTGATTTGTTGCTAGAAGAGTTGATTAACATCGTGTGGGAAGCATAGAGACCAGGGGTGTGAGAGAGATGAAGGAAGGTGTGAGAGAGACGAAGGGGTGATTGAATCTCCGATCATTTTCTTTCTTTCTTCTTCTTCTCGTCTCTTCCTCTCTCTTGCAGAAACTGCTTCTGGATACTTCTGATAAGGGTTGAAGATCAGATTAGGTTTTATTTTCTAAACCTTATTAAATATTAAATATTAACACAAAAGCAAGTGGGCTTTTATTATAATGTTAAAAAAATCAAAGCAAAATAACTAACGTGGTGGGCAGAGGCCTGAGGGTTCGTAAGTATTTGGGCCTAAAGAAAAAATTGTATTTAATTAATAAATTAGTTTTTTCTTTAACTCAATTAATAAATTAGTTGATAAAAAGATTAATTAGTGATTAAGTAATCAGTTACATTTGAATTAATATTTAAAGGCTTAATTGCAACTTTGGTCCCCGACGTTTATCAATACCACGATTTTGGTCCCCCACTTAATTTAATTACATGGATGGTCCCCGACGTTGTAGGCCGTGTGCAACGTTAGTCCTACTGTTTATTTGTTAATGGAAGAGGCTTACGTGGACGTCCAATTGGAGAGAGAAATGAGGTATAAGAAGAGAGGGAAGCACGTGAGTATCACGTGACCCTTATCTGAACCCATTATACCCAAACCCCTGACCTCTCTGGAACGAAGAAGGTAACACGATTTAGATTCCTAGGGTTTCAGATTTGGGTATAATGGGTTTATATAAGGTTCACGTGATACTCACGTGCTTCCCTCTCTCTTCAGATCTCATTTTTCTCTCCAATTAGACGTCCACATAAGCCTCCTCCATTAAGAAATAAACGGTAGGACTAACGTTGCACACAACCTACAACGTTGGGGACCATTCATGTAATTAAATTAGGTGGGGGACCAAAATCGTGACATTGGTAAACGTCGGGGAGCAAAGTTGCAATTAAGCCATATTTAAATTTAAATGTGGGAATAAAAAATATAAATATAAAGTATAGTGAGACCCTACTAAAAGTAAAATAAGCAACCTTGCATTGGAGCAAAATCAACATGGATTGCTTATGAATTGCTTAAATCTTATGTGGCAGCTTGGGCCCACCAAAATGGTGTTTAAGCAACTCAACTAGCAACCTTGCATTGGAGATGCTCTTTGTGGAAATTTGAATGAAATGATAAGTGGTTGAGGGAAGAGAATAAAGATTATTCTTTGGTGATAGGCTAACATAGGTAATTATAAAAAGGTGACCTGTTAGAGTAGGTCATTTCTATAAAAGAAAGAGATAATTAAATAGTATAAATTCCTAAGATTAAAATGAAATAACACACAAAAATAATTCTAATTTTATTCTTGTATTTAAATAAACCTCTATAAGATTGAAATATTGAAATTAATTATTACTTGATTAATTTTCACCAACCGCGATTAGATTCGAGTCAAGAAAATAATATAAAAATACTATAATATAAATGCGCGATTAAATAACTATAAGGAAAATTTTCTTAGGGTATTTCCCGCCATCGTGGCGCGAGTAATATTCAATAAAAATAATTAATAAATAAAATGCGTTGTCGCACGATATGCAAATTAAATAAATAAACGTTCTATTTAATTTCAGGTCTTACAAATCTGAAGAAAACTCTGAAGATTCTGATGAAGATGAGCTAACATTGAATTCCAGAAAGCTCAATCGCATCTGGAAGCACAGGCAGAGCAAGTACAGAGGCTCTGGAAAGGCTAAAGGAAAGAATGAATCCTCTTCTGGTCAGAAGAAGTCTTCATCAAAGGAAGTCACATGTTTTGAATGCAAAGAATCAGGGCACTACAAGAGTGATTGTCCAAAGCTGAAAAAGGACAAGAAGCCAAAGAAGCATTTCAAAGCTAAGAAAGGTCTTGTAAGGCCCGAGTTTTTAAGTTTATGCTAAGTGAATAAACTTCTTATTCAAGATTAGGGTTGATGTAATGTGAAGGGAAACCTGAACGAAAGTTTATTAAATGAAATATATTTATGAAGGAGAAAGTTCAGGAAAAGTTCAAGGATTGCATTATGATCGATAAAAGTTATAGCACGATCGTTACACGCTTAAACCTAGGTCAGAAACCCTAGTATATAGCTAATTTTCACTTTTAGGCACGATGGCAGTTAATTCCAAAAATCTTCAGAGAAATGTTAGAATTTCTCTTCTTCCATATATCACAATCGTTTCGAGGCGAAACTCTAGGATCTACGAACGTCCGATTCCAATCATCGGAAGTTTGCCGAAACCGAATCCCTGGTATTTCAAAACCCTAGAATTTCTCGACAATGAAGACTTTATCTATTCAGAGCTTCAAATGAATATTCTACACGCGTACACCCATTTCTCTTGATGATTTCAATCTTTCTTCCGAAGGAAGTTTTCTATTCCGACATTCGATGCAAAAAGCAACTTATCGGGTAAAATAGTTTTATACCGACTATGCATTAGTTGCCAAAAATACAAGGAGACCTCTTTATAGTTTTGTAATTCTTTTGCCAAAACATATCTATTAATTCACGGAGAATGACGCCGGAAAAATCAGATTCGCGAAACTTTCATTTTCCCGCGAATTTCCACCTTCTATATATAGCAAAGAAAGGAAGAAAAACTCAAATTTTCCTCCATTTTCTCTCCTCAAATCCGCGAGCTCATCCAAGGAAGAAGGAAGAAGAGTTTTTGTTCAAACCTTGCTTGATCGTTGATTAATCAGTTGCTGCTTCAAGGTTTCGAGGTATAGTCGCTAATCCTTACCTCTGATCGCTTTTTCCATAGCTTTTCTGTAGAGTTTTCTGAGTGGATAGTTTATGGGTTTTTGCAAAACTATCCTGAATCTTTCATTTCTGATTCTAAACCTCTTCTATATGTGCCCAAGATCACTTCTGCCGGATTAGATTTTCCGTTATGTCGCCGGAATTCCGTCGGAATCAATTTTAGCCTAAAATACCCATTTTGGAGTTTTTGGAGTAAAGCTTCAACCTTTAGGCTGAAAACTATCGCCTTAGCTTAGTGCTAGTAGGATTAGTTGTCATAAACGTCGTTGGTGACGTCCCTGCAAAATTTTATTTTTGGGATTTCAGTTTTGAAAATCCTAAGTTAAAAATCATGACCAAAATACCCCTACGACAGTTTTTGATCCGATAATTTTTCCGAGTTCAGAATACCCTTAGTTACGGCTTATGAAAGCATAGGAACCAAGTTTGATCGAAGAAAAATCGAGCCCCTTAATTGTGAAAAGTGGCCGAGCCTATTAGAGGGGGAGGAGGAAAATTTCCTTTTCCGAAAACTTGTCTTTCGCGCTAGATTATCGTACCTTAGAGTATAGATTACTTCGAGTAACCTTAGTAAGTATCGATAGCTTAGTTTTCGATAGATTCTGATAGTATTTCTGTGGTTTTGCTCTAAAGGTGATTTTGAGGAATTTCCAGCGGAGCAAGGCTTTGATTGTGAAGGAGCTTTAGGAGATAACTCGGGAGAACTTTCAGGTGAGGGCTTCTCACTGAATCTCTATTTAATGCTTAGGGTCGATGTTTCGACATTGTTTACTGTTTATGCACTGAGATTGTGTGTGATTGAAAATGTTTTCTGAGGCTTCGGCTGACAATGTAGATGATTCATCTACTGAATGTTTTTGAAGATTGACTTACATGCTATGTGCTATGTGGGTAATCTAGGATGTGTGGTGCATGCTTTATATGCTAAGTGCTAAGTGTTAATATTGCGATTTATTGAGATATGACATGTTGTTGATTGTGATGATTTAAATATGCTCTGTATTGGAATCTGAGTTTCTGAACGGTGAGAAAAGCGGGCAGGTCATGCCGATTTTATTTTGAGAGTTTTGAGAAAGTTTGATAGGACGAACGAGGTTCGGGCCTTAATTTTGTTTAGTGGATCGAGACCTCCTCTGGAAGCGACTTGGGATTGGGAGATCCTGCAAATGTATAAGACTTGCGATAAGACAAAAGGGAATCTATTTTATAAAGAAAATTCATAAGACCTTAAATAACCTCAAAATCTTTAAGTAATGATAACAACCTCGAAGGAAGGCATTGGAAGTCAAATCATAGTTTTGGAAAAGAGAGGAGTGTCGTCGGATCCAAGTGTTGAGGAGTTTGGTAAGTTCTGAGTATGTTGGTACTCCTTCGCTCGTTGAGCAGTTTGATAGCCATCCAAGGGATGAGCCGAGAAGCTTCACTGAGGCGTGAGACCTTGTGAGAGCATGAAACTTCACTGAAGCGTGAGACTTCGTGAGAGCATTGGTGACCCGAAGAGTCATCGTGAGTGGTTGCACCCGTGCATATGCGTGATGAAGTGCCAAGCAGAGTACTTCGGTAAAGCAGGAAGTAACGATCAGCCATGCAGAGTTGGATCGGTCCTGACTATACCTGGCACAACAGGAGGTAACGGTCATCCATGTAGAGTTGTATCGTGCCTGTTGATGTTCGGCATAGCAAGCAGAAATGGTCAAACCATGTAGAGTTTGTACCGTCTTGACTATAGCCAAAGGTGATAAGCGACGCCCGAGCAGAAATGGTTAAACACGAGGCTAGTGTTACGACCGTCTCGAGGTGCCCAGCCTATAAGTGGTAATACCTTTGGTTTGTCCCGTCGCCAAGCAGAGTGACGTTGTTGTTTTGTTCCGTCGCCAAGCAGAGTGACGTTGTTGTTTTGTTCCGTCGCCAAGCAGAGTGACGATATTCGGGTTTTATGCTGATCTGACTACATGATGAGTGTTTTTGATACTTGTTAGTTCTACTTGATGCATGTTAACTGTGATTTACAGTCGTTATATTCTTTGTGGAAATATGCAACCCTAGGATGTTATCCCTAGCTATAAGCCTAAGTGGCTATTCTCTTATCTATATCTATTGGTGCTATTATTTATGTAATTCTTTGGAGTTGACCCTCGCGTCTTCTGTGTGTGCTTTGGCGGACAAACGCCCTTTGTCAGATGTCTTTGGCGGACTGGTTCACGACGGTTCACCCTTCGGGGGAAACTAGAGTTGGGATGATGGAACAGGAGCGCATCGCGATAGCGAGCGGAGGACGGATGGTGTACATAGACTAGGTCGTTCTGGATTTCGAATTCGGATGACGATCATGCCAGCATGTAGGATTGAGTGTTAGTGTGAGCTCCTCGAGATGGGATTAGTGTAGGAGTAGAGTCTTAGCTCTGAACATTATTTGTTTCATTCGGGACAGGGTAGTTTCCCACCTATAGCTTTTTGTGTGGTTTCTTTACGGGAATCACAGAGAGTTGGTTGGACTTAGGAGGTCTTGTTTCAGGCCGATGGGCCAGCTTATTCTCAGTTTTGAGGGATAGTGTTGCGGACACTTACCTTTAGATTTGGTTTGTACATTTTGCCTACGGGCGCTACTTTTCTTATTACCCGTCACTGGAGGTTTACTCGTGACGTGGCTAGCTACTTACAGCGGAGGCTGTTATATATATTGTATATTAGTTCTGTTTATCGTTACTGTTGGGTTTTATTTAATTCAGTCTTGTCTTAGTTATTATCGAAAAAAAAATATTCACGTTTTTCCGCATTAAGTTTACTTTTGGTTACTAAAGTGACGCCACCGAAATCGGGGTGTTACAGGTCTCATGGTGACTTTTGATGAATCAGAGTCAGAGGATGTGGACTCTGATGGAGAAGTTGTTGAAGGACTCATGGCCATTGTCAAGGATAAGGAAGCAGAGTCAAAAGAGGCAACTAACTCTGAATCTGCTTCAGAGGAAGATCTAAACTCGGACGATGAAAATGAGGTATTCGCTTCTTTCTCAACCTCTGAACTTAAATGTGCTTTGTCTGAAATCATGGATAAATATAATTCTCTCTTGACTAAGCATAAAAAGTTGAAAAAGGATCTCTCTGCTGTTTCTAAGACTTCTACTGAACATGAGAAAATTATTTCTGAGTTAAAAGAGAATAATCGTGCTTTAGTAAACTCTAACTCTGTGCTCAAAAACCAGATTGTTAAGTTAGAAGAAGTTGTTGCTTGTGATGCCTCTGATATTAAAAATGAATCTAAATATGAAAAATATTTTCAAAGATTCCTAGCTAAAAGCGTAGACAGAAGCTTGATGGCTTCAATGATCTATGACGTAAGCAGAAATTGAATGTGTGACATTGGCTATTCTAGACCCAGTAGAAATGAGCTTCATATGCCTAAGGCTAAACCTCTGTATGAACATTTTGTACCCCCTGGTACTATATTGCCTGAACCATTGCCTGATAAAGTTGCTGACCCCCCCTCTCAAAAAGGAAACTTTCTCTATGTCTAAATATCATGCTCAAATTCCTTTACATTATCATGTTGAGAAACCCAAGGTTGTCAGAACCTCTGAGGTAACTAACAAGAAAGGACCCAGAAAATGGGTACCTAAGGATAAGATTATCTATGTTGCAGATATCCTTGATCGCTCCACTGAAACACCGATCATGGTATCTGGACAGTGGATGCTCGCGTCACATGACGGGAGAAAGGCGTATGTTCCAAGAGCTAAAACTTAAGCCTGGAGCCGAAGTTGGCTTTGGTGACAACGAGAAGGGTAAAATTGTTGGTTCTGGTACTATTGGTGTTGATAATAGTTCATGCCTTGATAATGTTCTGTTGGTAGATGGTTTAAATCACAACGTATTATCAATAAGTCAATTAGTTGACAAGGGTTATGATGTTATTTTCAATCAAAAGTCTTGCAGGGCTGTAAGTCAGATCGATGGCTCTGTTCTGTTTAACAGCAAGAGGAGGAACAACACTTATAAGATCAGATTATCTGAGTTGGAAACTCAGAATGTAAAGTGTCTTCTTTCTGTTAATGAGGAGCAATGGGTATGGCATAGACGATTAGGGCATGCCAGTATGAGAAAGATTTCTCAGCTGAGTAAGCTTGACCTTGTCAGGGGCTTACCCACTCTGAAGTTCTCTTCAGGCGCTTTTTGTGTAGCATGTCAGAAAGGCAAATTTACAAAACTCCCTTTCAAGGCAAAGAATGTTGTTTTCACCTCAAGGCCGTTGGAACTTCTGCATATCGACCTTTTTGGACCAGTGAAAACTGAGTCTATAGGTGGCAAAAGATATGAGATGGTCATTGTTGACGACTATAGCCGCTGGACATGGGTAAAATTTCTATCCCGCAAGGATGAGTCTCATTCTGTGTTCTCTACATTTATTGCCCAAGTGCAAAACGAGAAGGCTTGCAGGATTGTGCGTGTCAGAAATGATCATGGTGAAGAGTTTGAGAATGACAAGTTTGAGAGTTTGTTTGATTCCTATGGAATTGCACATGATTTCTCTTGTCCTATGTAACACCCTGATTTCGGTGGTGTCACTTTAGTGACTTTAAATCAATAGTACGGAAAATGCGTAAATATTTTTTTTCGTTTTCTTTTCAAATCGAAGACTTAACATAATGAAGACTCAACCCAAAGATAATAAACATAAAGTAATTGGGGATAGTGTCCGCAGGCGAATAAGTGCATCCCATGGTCAGAGCCATGAGTTTTATGAATACAGTTTTCAAGGAGATAAGTCAGCCCCAAAACGGGAAATGACAATCAGAGCTGTGAAAACAATCCCCCCATATAATACACTCCTAACATCGACCCTCATCCGATCATGCATGAAGTCCGGGTCCACGTCAAAGGCTCAGTAATAGTCATTGCGCTCCGGATCCTCCCCGAACGACGATCCATCTTGAATCAGCTGTTGGACGTCTGGCAGCAGGCCGACCGCCCAAACACAACCATACACACAAAGCCAAGGCGCTAGGGTCAACTCACAGAATATAATAGATAATACAAGCAACATGTGATGAATAAAGGGGTATATATATATAGGTTTTATATATCCATATAAGTTCTGTATCGTCTACCCTAAGGTATATACATAACATGTTATCAGATTTCTAAATTCAATATTCAATATCTCAACAGTTCAATAAGTTATATCTCGAAAACTCGATAAGCAATATATCAACGAATATAGTTAAATGCATGGTATGCCAATGCAATGTCATGCTCAAAATATGATCCGGATAAAATGTCACCCTCACGATGACCCGAAGCATCTCGCTTCGATAAAGCGTCTCGCTTTTATGAAGCATCTCGCTCCTATAAAGCATCTCGCTTTTATGAAGCATCTCGCTCCTGTGAAGCAGCACACTCCTGTGAAGCATCTCGCTCCTATGAAGCTGCACGCTCCTGTGAAGCAGCACACTCCTGTGAAGCATCTCGCTCCTATGAAGCTGCACGCTCCTGTGAAGCATCTCGCTCCGATGAAGTCCGATCTGAGATCGTCCTTCGGAAAGCAGCACACTTTCCAAGAAATGTATGCATGAATGCAATATGGTTAGCCAAACCACGAATCGTCCTCACCAAGGTACGCGAGTCTAGCTAAAGTACATTGTCTCTACAATACCCTAAGGTAAACAAAGAAGTGCTAATCGAATTTGGTAACTTTCCTAGTCACTTGGGCTCACCGTCTCGATGGCCAACCAAACTGCTCAACGAGCAAAAGAATGCAGCTCGCACTCAGTGACCTTTCAACTTACCATGGCTCACCATCTCGGTGACCAAACAAACTGCTCAACGAGCAAAAGAGTATCAACATACTCAGAACTGACTAGTTCCCCGGCTTATCCCTTGGATTGGCCAACCAATAAAACTTGCTCATCGAGCAAAGTGCCAACGCACAATGGTTTCCCCAGAAACCTGGATCCGACGACACTTCTCATTTTCAAAACTTAATGTTCAAGCCCTAAACTTTCGTCTGAGTCTTTTATCATTATATTAAGGGTTTTGAGGTTGTTTAATACATTATGGAGGTTCATTATGAAATTGTTTAAGTTTTGTCTCTAATCCTATTAGTTTCAAAGATCCCATAATTCCAATGATTCCCTGGAGAAGGTCTCAAAACAAAAGGTCCATCATCACCCAAGTAATGGCCCGAGAAGTTCCCAGGTAAGCTGGCCGGGCACAATGCCTCATTAAAAGCCCTTCTTGCCTTAGACAGAACAACCCAAGTTCTTACGTGAATTCAAATGGGGTTTTTCCAATATCATTTTCAAACTCAATTTTCCTTTGAGAAGGTCTCGATCCATAAAACAATAATAGGGTACGAACCTCGGTCCGTCCCATCAAACTTTATCTAAAAACTCGTCAGGAGTCTGGCATAACTACCCGTTATCCACTATCTTGACGTTCCTCACTCATTCGCACAATTGCACGGTATATTCAATATAGTCAGCAATTCAAGTGCGTAATAGAAAGACACATTATAATCAATATAATCCAAATATCATGTGAACAAATAATCACATAGCCTATAGTTAACCATTTAACAATTAAGCATGCGAGTCAATTATCAACATATCAATGCGATAAATCCTAATCTCCCATGTCGGCCGAAGCCTTCAGAAAACATTTTCAATCCAGACAATTCATATGCATAAACAATAATTCAAGTCGAATTTATCGACGCCTACAAAGCATTAGCTAGCAAGTAAGTTTCCCTAACCTCGAACTCGTCCAGTGTGTTCAAGCAAGGCTCCTTCACAATCCTCTTTTCCTGCTCCAAGTGTTCCTCCAAACGAATCTTTGAGCAAACGAAGCGAAGGTCAATCAAAACAAGTCAATTCGGTCAATATAACACTAACTAGCGTTAGACAAAGCTTAAGAAGCTTCAGAGTACAATTTTTAAGTATGAATAGACGACATAACCTCGTTCGCTAAAACGAGCATAACTCGAGCTACAGAACTCGGAATGACACGAAACCAGCGCCAAAATTTCGACAATCGGAAGAGCTACGCAATGGCTCAGGTCATAGAGACCCAAAAATTATTTTTGGACACGGTACTCTAAGCAATAGGTTTCGGCCACTATGTAAAATAGGGTTTTCGAACTTTTTCTTCGATCTAAATCGATTCCTAGGTATTCTTAGGCGATATCTAGGCCAAGGAAACTCTCAGAAAAAATATCGAATCGAAAACTGTCGCAGGGGTATTTTGGTCATTATTTTCAGCTCAGAATTTCAAAATCAGAGTTTCGAAAAACAAATTAGATGGGGTTGATACTAACGACGATTATGACGACTAATCCTACTAGCACTAAGTAAGCTAAGGCGATAGTTTTCAGCCCAAAGGTTGAGACTTTGCTTAAAAATGGGTATTTTAAGCAGAAATTGATTCCGGCGGAGTTCCGGCGACATAACGGAAAAACTAATCCGACAGAAGTGCTCTTGGGCACGTAAGGAAGATGTTTAGAATCAAAAATGAAGTATTCAAGATAGTTTTGCAAAAACCTCAAAACTATGAGCACAGAAGGACATAGAGAAAAGCTATGGAAAAAGACGATCAGAGGCAAGGAAAAGCGACTATACCTCGAAACCTTGAAGTAGCAACTGTTTAATCGACGATCCAGCAAGAAATGAACAAAATCTCTTCTCCTCCTCCTCCTAGCAAACTCGCGGCTTCAAGAGAGAAAATGGGTGAGTTTTTGTGTTTTGTGAGGTTTTTGTTTCAAGCTTCAACATATATATATAGGGAATGAAATGGAAGATATTTTGTAAAGATTGGATAAGGATGGATAGATATTTATCAAAGATATTTTGAGAAGATATTTTGTGAAGATATTTTTGAGAAGATATTTTGTAAACCGGTACAGATTTGTTTAGATATCGGAGGATTTAGCTCATAGAGTTAAGATAAAAATATGAGAGTGATTTCCGATTCTTCCTACTGATTCCAAGGTATTCTAGACACGATATTCTCCCCGCTGAATCTTCTAATTCTTCAAAGAAATATCGGTATGATTTTTGGTTTTCGAGGCTTGTTTTTAATGCTATATATTGAGGTTGGCAAAACGCGGGAAAATGAAAGTTTCGCGAATCTGATTTTTCCGGCTTCATTCTCCATGAATTCTAAGATAGGTTTTGGCGACATAAATCCAAAACTAAGAAAAGGTTTCCTTGTATTTTTGGTAACTAATGCAAAGTCGGTGTAAAACTATTTTACCCGATAAGTTGCTTTTTGCATCGGATGTCGGAATAGAAAACTTCCTTCTGAAGAAAGATTGAAATCATCGAGAGAAATGGGTGTACGCGTGTAGAATCTTCATTTGAAGCTCTGAATAGAAAAAGTCTTCATCGTCGGGTGATTCTAGGGTTTTGAAATACCAGGGTTTTGGTTTCGGCAAACTTCCGATGATTGGAATCGGACGTTCGTAGATTCTAGAGTTTCGCCTCGAAACGATTGTGATATATGGAAAAAGAGAAGTTCTAACATTTCTCTGAAGATTTTTGGAATAAATTCCTACAGTGTTCCAAGGGTGGAAAACAGTTTGATTTCCTAAGGTTCTTGTCCTAGGTTTTAAAACGAATATTAGTCGTGCTATAACTTAAATCGACTTCGATACAATCCTTTGACTTTTCCTGAACTTTCTCCTTCATAAATTTATTCCATTCGATATACTCTTGTTCAGGTTTTCCGTTCACGATACGTCAAACCTAATCGTAAATGGAAATCTCTTCCACTTATTCTAAGCTTAAAACTTGGGTCTTACATCCTAGAACTCCTCAACAGAATGGTGTTGTTGAGAGGAAGAATAGAACTCTTCAAGAGATGGCTAGAACCATGCTTCAAGAAACTGACATGGTAAAGCACTTCTGGGCTGAGGCAGTAAACACATCATGTTACATTCAGAACAGGATCTCTATCAGACCAATTCTGAATAAGACTCCTTATGAATTGTGGAAGAATATAAAGCCCAACATTTCTTACTTTCATCATTTTGGTTGTGTTTGCTATGCTCTGAATACTAAGGATAGATTGCATAAGTTTGATTCTAAATCTTCTAAATGTCTATTACTTGGTTACTCTAATTGTTCTAAAGGCTTTAGAATTTATAATACTGATGCTAAAACTATTGAGGAATCTATTCATGTTAGATTTGATGATAAGCTTGACTCTGATAAGTCAAAGCTAGTTGAAAAGTTTGCAGATATGAGTATAAATGTTTCTGGTAAAGGCAAAGCTCCAGAGGAAGCTGAGCCAGAGGAAGAATCTCCAGAGGAAGTTGGTCCCTCTGATTCACAGCTTCAGAAGAAGAGCAGAATTATTTCCTCTCACCCTAAGGAGTTGATTCTGGGAAACAAAGATGAACCAGTCAGAACCAGATCAGCATTCAGACCCTCTGAAGAGACTCTGCTTAGTTTGAAAGGATTGGTATCCTTAATTGAACCAAAGTCAATTGATTAAGCTCTTCAAGACAAAGACTGGATTCTGGCGATGGAAGAAGAACTGAATCAATTCTCGAAGAATGATGTTTGGAACCTTGTCAAGAAACCTCAAGATGCTCACATCATTGGAACCAAATGGGTGTTCAGAAACAAGTTGAATGAGAAAGGAGATGTAGTCAGAAACAAGGCAAGGCTAGTTGCTCAAGGCTACAGCCAGCAGGAAGGAATAGACTACACAGAAACATTTGCTCCAGTAGCAAGACTAGAAGCAATCAGACTGTTGATCTCCTTCTCAGTAAATCACAGCATAATTCTACATCAGATGGATGTTAAGAGTGCCTTCCTAAATGGATACATATCAGAGGAAGTCTACGTTCATCAACCCCCAGGTTTTGAGGATGAAAAGAACCCAGACCATGTTTTCAAGTTGAAGAAATCACTCTATGGTCTGAAGCAAGCTCCCAGAGCATGGTATGAGAGACTCAGCTCATTCCTTCTGGAGAATGAGTTTGTAAGGGGTGAAATTAGATACAACTCTCTTTTGCAAAACTTACAAAGATGATATCTTAATTGTGCAAATTTATGTTGATGATATTATATTTGGATCTGCTAATCCATCTCTTTGCAAGGAATTTTCTGAGATGATGCAGGCTGAATTTGAAATGAGTATGATGGGAGAACTTAAGTACTTTCTAGGAATACAAGTTGATCAAAAACCAGAAGCAACTTACATTCATCAGAGCAAGTACACAGAAGAACTTCTGAAGAAGTTCAATATGACAGAATCAACGATTGTTAAGACTCTTATGCATCCTACATACATTCTGGAGAAAGAAGATGCCAGTGGAAAAGTATGTCAGAAGCTCTATTGTGGTATGATAAGTTCACTTCTATACTTAACTGCATCTAGGCCAGATATTCTGTTTAGTGTACATTTATGTGCTCGATTCGAATCAGATCCAAGAGAAACTCACTTAACTGCTGTTAAGAGAATTCTCAGATATCTGTAAGGTACCACTAACCTTGGCTTGACGTATAAGAAAACATCAGAGTATAAGCTTTCAGGTTACTGTGATGCTGATTATGCTAGAGATAGAACTGAAAGGAAGAGTACTTTTGGAAATTGTCAATTTCTGGGAAGTAATTTAGTCTCATGGGCAAGCAAGAGTAACATCCCAATCTACTGTGACAATACTGCTGCAATCTCACTCAGTAAGAATCCAATCTTAGATTCAAGGGCAAAACACATTGAGGTAAAGTATCACTTTATTAGAGATTATGTTCATAACGGCGTACTTCTTCTGAAGTTTGTTGATACTGACCATCAATGGGCAGATATCTTTACAAAGCCCTTAGCAGAGGATAGATTTAATTTTATACTGAAAAATCTGAATATGGACTTTTGTCCAGTATGAAGATGAATCAGAACCTCTGACTATGATGCTTCCTCATCAGAAGATGTCTAGTTCAGAAGGTAACTTTGTCAGATGCTAAGTACCCATTGGTGCTTACTCTGAGACAAGACAACAAACGTGTGTCAGTTTATTCTGATGCCTCGTTCCTTGTGCCCCTCCGGACAATCTGTTGTAATGAGTGTAGATGTGCTTATTCTCCACCGTGTATTTTGTGTATTAACTTTTTATAATCATGTCTTTAATTTCTAGCCGTTGATTTTACTTTTGCTTTACCACCAACAACGGTTACTTTCTAAACCACTACGCACACACGTTCTCCACCACTCTCTATTTTCACTTCTCTCTCCTATTTGCAAAACCCTTATCTTCTTCGTTAAACTCTCTCTCTCTCTCGTTCATCCCTCTTCTACCCTAACCTCCAACCTTCAACCTTCAACCTTCAATCTTCTTCACAATGGTAAGATCAGAAAGGGCTGATTCCGCTGAAAGGACTTATTCTGCTGATGGAAGAGTGTTCCCTAATTTGGTAGTGGGTCTCGCAACGGGTCATGTTGGTCCAGCTCTTCGTCCCAGTTCCACAGAAACTACTCAAGCGGAAAATCAAGAAACAAGGGATGTTATTCCAATAGCTCAACGAGGTTGTGCAGTTACTTGTGTCTTTCCTCCAGAAGAACTTCAAGTTCTTACTGAATGGCATTTTGATCTCAACAACATTGCTGTAAATGGGGTTGATCTTCGTCCTGAAGTGCAGGCTCAAGGCTGGGAAATGTACTTCCATAGACTACCAGGTCCAGTCTATGAGAAGCTGGTGAAGGAATTTAAGAAGCATGCTGATTGTGATGAGTATCAAGTGGTTTCCTATGTTCTTGGCAAGAGGATCATCATCACTGAGAAATCTATTGCCAAGCTTCTGGGTGCAGAAACAAGTAATGGTTACAGGTTTCAGTTACAAGAATCAAAGGTCAAGACGACAACCAAAGAAAAGGTTAACAAGGCGCTATACTCTAGACGACAACCAGATAAAAATGATTGCAAGACAAAGGATCTTCACCCTGATTTGAGGATTTGGCACAAGATTTTACTGAACTACATCAATCAAAGGCCAAAGGGAAGTTCTCCAGATTACATCAACTTCACTCAGAAGGTGTTGCTTTACTTCATCAAGGAACACACCAAAGTATGTCTTCCCTACTTTATGTTTCCCTATCTCAAGGACTGCATCAGAAAATCAAGAACTACTGCTTCACCCAAGTCTGCTATCAAATATATTCCTTTTGGCAGATTGTTATCTGATTTCTTCATTGAGAGCAAGTTGATTCAGGCTCTTACCAAGGCTGGATGCACTGAAGACCTAACAATCATTGTTGGAGATGTCTTCACTCCTACATCAATGAAGAGGATGGGCCAGATAGATACAAAAGTTGAAGCTGACTCTGCAACCACAACGTCTGATGGGAGGAAAAGAAAAGTCCCTTTGAAGGACTACCCTCTCTGGTCAAAGGCTGATGATCCAGAGGCTATCATGTACTATCTTGATGATTTGAATAAGCGGGGTTATGAAATTGATGTGGATGAGTTCTTCATAAATCTACTAGAACCTCCGGACTTTGAGTCGCCTAAGAAGAAGAAGACCAAGAGGAAGCAAGAGGACACCTCTGAAACAAAGGATCCCTCTGATGGTGATGATGATGATGAACCACCACCTCAGAAGAAGATAAAGAAGGTCAGAATTGCAACCAGAGTCACTCATCTGGAACCAACTCTGGAACCTACTCAAGCTGCAATTTCTACCAGAGTCACCAAATTTGCAGCCAGAGCTTCAAGTAAGTTTGTTGTTCTCTCAGATGAAGATGATTTAAATTTGATTGATGCAATTCCTGTTGAATCCAACCCTGATGCTACCATAAACTTACCTTCTCCTCTTCCTGAACCCACACCAGTTGATCAATCAACTTCTCACATCTCACCACCTAGGCCTTCATTCTTTCAACCTTCCATTGAGGAAGAACCCCTATGGAAAATGCTCCAAACTCCTAAGTCCATTAAACCAACCTCACCCATTATACTTTCATACAATCCACAAGCTTCTGAAACATAAGCTCTTGAGACACCAACCAATGCAAAGTCTGACTCTGAGCCAAAACCCTCTGATCACTCAAATCAAGAACCCTCTGATAGAGAAATTCTCTCTCCTTCTCCTTATGTATCCTTTCCTACCAATGTTGCTATTTCCTCTCCATCCAATGACTCTGAGACTACTAGAAAATTCTTTCAAGTTGCAAGTGAAAGGCTCTCAGAAATTCCTGAATATTACCAAACAGTTCCAAGCCCAAACCGCTGTCTTGGACCCAGACCAGAACCTCTGGTTGCTCCTGATTTTCCAATCAAAGTGGTCCCTCTGACTTCAGTACCACCACCTCTTCCTCTTTCTCCTCCTCCTCCTCAGAATGAAAAGTCTGTCTCAAACCAATCTCCAAATCCTGAGACTGAAACTTCTCATCCAAACCCTGAGACCAATACCTCTGCACCACAAACTCTGCAAATTGGTTCTCCTCAGGCTGTCTCTGAAGCTACTAGTAGCAATCATCCTTCCTCACCTGAAACCAATCTCTCAATTGTTCCCTATACCCACCTTGGACCAAACACCCTGCTTGATTGCATCAACTTATTTAATCATGAAGCATCTTTAAGAGTTCGCAATGTGCATGGTCGCACTGACCTCAATGAGAAACCAGACATGGTTGCTGAAGACTGGGATTGTCTATGCACTTGGATGCTTGACCAAGTTGCAGTGATGATGGGTTTCCTTACTGGTGACAGGGATCAAAGAATTGAAGCTGCTAGCCAGCGCTCCAGAAGAAGAGAAGCACTGAATGAACAGAAGTTAAGAGACCAGCTCTATGCTGCAATTGAAGAAGCATGGAAGAAGAAAGAGCAAGAAGAAGCGGCAGCAAGGTTTGAAGCTGAACAACGCGAAGCTGCAAGGTTGGAAGCTCTGAAACAAGCTGCTAGACTACAAGCTGAAGCTTATGCTCTTAGAAATCAAGCACTTGTGATCATTCCAATTACTGATATAGCCTCCACCTCTGCTCAAGTTCCTCATTCTGAACAAGGCTCTACAATTCCATCCTCTGATGAAGCCACTCCGTCTACTTCCAGACTTGATAATATTGAAAGACGTCTTGAAACTCAAGAAGCTTTGGTCAAAGATATGGCAGATATGCTTGCTGAGCTTCTCCGCAGGACACCCAAGCCTTAGTTTAGGAACTCTCTTTATTTTTCTTTATTTTCCTTTTACTCTGATTTTACTATCTTAGTAATTTTTCTTTCGTTCTTTTATTTTATGTTTATCTTATGACATTTTGCATTATGTGTTTCCCTGACTTCATATGTTATTTGCTTACTTGTTTTATCTATGCTTTTTGCATTCTTAACACAACATATAATTGAAAATGTTTTTTATTAATAATTCAATCAGCATTACATCATTTAAAAAGGAAGATTTTTCCTCAATCTTCTACATTGCCTACGCATCTCTGTCCTATCTAGTTCCAGATGATGCTGCCTATATTCTAAGTGGACCAAGCTCCGGCGCAGCTCCTGCCTCTCAGGACCCTCGGCCATAGTCTCCAGAGTCGCCTCTACTGCTCTGATTTCTTCATAAGGTACAGCTCCTTCTGGAAGAGTTCTTGTAGTTCCTCCACGAATCTGAGGAAACCTCTGAGGATGTTGTCCATCTCCGGACTCAGACTCATCCCCAGCAGCTGATTGGTCAGCTGGTAGATGCTAGGATCCTCTAGATGCCTAACATTGATGAACAAGTCTTCATCAAATGCCTTCTTCCTGAGCTCTTCTAAGCAAGCTATGTATGATGCCATTGCTACTTGAATTCTGAAGCAGATGAGTTGTGAAGATCGTTATGGATTTACCTGCCTTTTATAAGCTGAGTTACGTCTCCAGATGTTAATCCTACAGCGGTTTCTCGAGATATCTTCATTGGAAACCGATGCAAGCATTTAACCTTTTGGCCGGTGGTAAACGTTCCTTTCTTCCTTGGCCGGTGTTCTTCACTTCATTTAATTTTCTTCATCTGCATTAATTAACTATTTTCTTAATTAATTATATTATTATCCTTTTCTCCATTTTTTTAACTTAGCCCTTCTCTAAGGGGGAGTACCTTGTACTTCAAGCTAAGTTTTTGACACCCCATGCTTTTTGCTTATGACAAAAAGGGGGAGTACAACTAGTTTTTGATGTGTCAGCTGTGTTAGTGTTATTTCTTTTTCCTTTGGAGAATTTAAGAGTTCCACTTTTTATGACCATAGTGAGATGCAGTAAAGTAACACAAGAAAGAGGTTTGAATTGTGTTCTTGAAAATTACTTTTTAAAACTTTGTTTTATGAAAAGAATATTAGTTCTTAGGCAAAACGTTTAAGAGTGACTTTTCACAAACTGTTTAGTGCAGCGGAAGTAAAACAGTAAACAGAACAGAACGATCAGCACCCAGAGATTTATACTGGTTCACCCTAAACGATTGGGCTACGTCCAGTACTTGGCCACCACCAAGATTTTCACTAGCAAGTATCAAGGACTTCTCGAATACAAGTATTATCCAGGACTTCTCCAAGTATTATCACGGACTTCTCCAAGTATTATCACGGACTTCTCCAAGTATTATCACGGACTTCTCCAAGTATTCTGCAGGACTCCTCCTATAAGTAATGTACAGGACTTCTCCTAAATCTTTACAAAGCTTTATGATACTCTACAATGGTTCTCTTCTTTCAAGAGTGAGGGTAGTGACTTTATGGCACTGGAACTCTAAGTGTTTGGGTTTAGATTTGACTATTGAATTCACTTCTGAGTTACTACAATAGTGTGAAGAGAATAAAAGATGTGACTCTTTTAAGGTACGAGGTTTTCTCTTCCACTGGGCAGAATTTATGACTTGTGTTTGACACTTGGGAATATTTGCTCAAGCTTTGAATGCTGTTGAGAAGTTTGAAATGAATGTTTGAATTCTCAGAGTTAATGCTTCTTGTCTTTAGATCTTCAAGGATCCCTTAAATACTCGCTTGCTAGTGTTGTAGCCGTTGTGAGACACAATCCAACCGTTGAGATAGCCGTTGAGTTTTGATATCGGATCGTTGATTCAATTGGCTTGGTTGGTAGCTTCATTAAATGTTACTTCTGAAGCAAGTCTATTCTTTAGCTTGAAAGGTGATGTTTGTTAGCTAGTAGGTGGTGATAGACTTTGGGCTACTTTTCAGATAAGAGACAATTTGACAATTTGATGTTGACGGCTTGTACTTTTCCTCATTGGTCAGCGTGCCTTTTGCTAAAGCAAGTTTTGTCTTCATCTGATTTAGTTTCAATGAAATTCAAGTGATTGTCATAAGATTTGAATGTGAGACAACTGGTTGAAATCAAACTGAATCTTTGGCGCTCAAAATATTGCTTGAAATATATGACTGATGATGTGTCATTGAACGATCAGAACTTTCAGCTAGGGTACAGTAGTTGCAAGGTTCCTTCTTTTCCTGGAGAGAAAAATTTCTTCTTAATAAGTGACGGAACGTTGAGGCGTGTGATATAGAGCCAAGTTTCTCCTGTAATTAAGAATGTTATCAGTGAATAAAATTTTCAAAGAGACTTCTATTATAAAATTGTTATGATCAAAATAAGATTTTAAAAACGTTATGATGCGTTTGAACTTAACAATCTCCACCTTTTTGATAATGACAATTTTTATGGAAAAAGGTAATTGATATGATAAACTCCCCCTGAGTTTAATAAGATTTTCAAATAAAAAAAAATTTGAGCTTGAGAGTTTGAAAGAGAATTAAAATTCTAAGTGTACTCCCCCTAAGATTGATAGTGCTTTACGTTTGATAGCACTTAGCACCTAATTAAAATCCTTCATCCTAACTCTTTCTCTCTTCTCCCCCTTTGGCATTATTAAAAAGAAACGTGCATTGAGAAATGATCTAGCATTTATAAGAGAATTAGAGTACGATAGATAGAAGTTGCAAGAAATTAAAGTGCAAATTGTTCAGAAATTTAAACAACATAGGATGATAAGGAGAGAAATTGGCCATTAGCCAAAACGATTTAGGAGCAGGTCAATCTTGGAAGCCAGATCATAGAAGAGGTTGTTCATCTGACTCTTGTGATCTTCAAAGTCGCTCCGGCGAACAAATTGAGCCTCCAGAGGTTGCTCCAAGTTTCCCTGTTCATGCCCTTGATCATTGTCAGCATCAGAGAGAGTGAGATCTTCTTCAGCACTTGCATTGTTCAGCGGAGCTGAACATTCACCTTCATCAAGAAGCTTGCCTTTCCCTTTGATAATGTGAAGTTTTTCTGGACGCAGGAGAATTTCTGGAATGTTCCTTGGCAGCAGGACATAGACCCAGTTTCCCAAGGCAATGATTAAAGCAGTGACTCTGTTCAGGAGAGAGTAGGACATTGTACCAACATATCCTTCAGTGGCACAAACTTGCCATTCATCCAAGTCTGGTACCTTGCTGGCCTCCAAGTGAAACTTGTAGCCAACTTCTGAAGGTTTCTTCCATGAAAGGGACACATAACGGTTTGGTGATTTTTCAATCTTCTTAACCAGTCTCTCTTGAAAGGCCTTGGCAGGTGCCTTGGTCGATCCTGCAGTGCGTCTGCGTTTAATGGCAGAGGACACTAGCGTCTGAAGACACCTCTTTCTCACTTGAGAAAGGAAGCAGATATTGTCTGGCTTAGAGTTGTGATTGGGAGGGCATTCAAGTGTTGAACCTTGTTGATGCTTTTGGAAGGGTTGATCTATTGGAGTGGTCAGGGTTAATGGAAAGAAGTTGAACAATTGGGACCTTGGTTTGGCTTTTGCAACAATGTGTTCCTCATCAGAGGAATCCATAGTGGTGATGGGAGAGAATTTAGGTGAACTGTGATCACTGGGATTCACAGTGAGTTCTTCTTGGTTTAGGGTAAGGGAGAGTGATTTTGGTGAGTGGTGTGGTTGAGGTGAAGTGGTGTTGTGGTGAGGGTCATATGAATCATCAAATAATGAATTGACAAATTCTTGATTTGAGATTTCAGCGTTTACCTCATTGTGTGGAAAGTTGGTGTCCAAAGTTTTGGCAATGGTGGAGTGGATTAGAAAATATTCTTCATTCTCGGGTTCATCAGGTTCATTTGCAAGTGTCTTCCGTTTGTTGTATTTGGGTTTCTGAACAGGTACAGTGGGTTCATCATCATACTGCTTTCTTAAGCGTTTAAGCTTCTTCTTAGGTTCTGCAAGTTTGCCAGCAGGAGATCTTTGCCCAGATCTTGTTCTGGAAGCAATTGGATTGGAGCCAGTCTATACAGGAACCCCGCCTTTAATGATTCTGATTGAACGTTCCTTAGTGCCTACCAAACACTTCCCTGGACTGTTCCGGCTCGTCCTCAGGGAACGGTGCAATTCGCAAAGCAGGATTTACAGATCTCTTGCTTGAAACGGTGCTTGCTTGTGCATCCAGTGCCTTCAAGGTTTTCACCTTCTTTTTGACTACCTTGTTTGCTTGTTCTCTTTCTCTTTCAGCTCTTCTCTTTTTGGTCAGGAACTCATCAGGAACTTCTGAATCATCATACTCAATGTTCATTTTTCCTACATCTCCTAGCTTGATAGGAGTGGGCCAGATGATGTCATCCTCTATCCTTTCTTCCTTGTTTGCCAGGAAATCCTTAGTGATTCCTTTCTTCTCAAAGATAACAGTTAGTAGAGACCCAAAAGGAAGAAATCCCTTTCCCATATCCAGAAAGTTGATCAAATAGTTCCAGATTAAGTGAGCCGGATTCACCTTCATTCTTTTCATAATCTTGTAAATTGCATACCTTGCATGTGCATTGACATGTCCTCTTGCACCATCCTTGGGAAGAACCACCTTGCTAATCACAGCGTTGGTGAATTTGAGCTCATCCCTGAGATTGCTCACTTCCACTAGTAAAGGATCTTCCTGATCTTTCCAAATGCACCGGTAGTCTCCTGTCTTTGACCACCACAAGGGAGTGTATCTCTCACCATCATTTAGACTAACATTGAGAGCCTCTGCAACATCTTGTAGGGTAACATCAATGATTATGTTGAAGGCCCTTGACTTGATTGTTTCACGATTCTTCACCACAACGCAGTCATAAAATTCTTTTACAAGAGGCACATAGACTTCGCGTTGTGCAACATTGTACACTGTTTCCCAGTCTTGATAGAGAAGGTCTGGAAGTCCATCCATCTTCACACATGTGAACAGCTTCATATCAAGGTATCTTGGTGTAACAAGAGTATTATCACCCAGCTTCTCTGTCTTCACGACACCTATTTCCTTGTTCTGAACAAATCGATACAGGTTGATCTTTTCAAATCTTTTCCTTAGAATCTCCATTTCAATCTGTGAATGGGGTTGCCTTTCCACCTTTCTTAGAAGGGGCCTTAGCGGCGGTTGCAAGATCTCCGACCATTAGGTTTTGGAGGAGAGAAAATTTGCAGAGAGGAAGTTTTCTTTTCTTGGAGGAGAGAGAGAGTGTGTTGCAAATGAGATAGCGTAAGGAAAAAAAATCTTAGATAGATATGTTGATGTGGAATATGGAATGACGGTTTTGGAAGGAAGTGCAAAAAGGCGGTTTCTTTTGAAGAGGAAAATATTAAACAAATGTGTTGTGGTTACACGCGCGATAAAGGCTGACACGGTAACAGTTGAGCATTGAATGTGATGTGACTTTTCAGAAATGAAAAGTTGAAGCACGTGCCACGGATATGATGACGTTGAACTTTTCACAATATCAATTTCCATGAGTCACTGAACAATAGTGATAGAAGCATTGTGGTACGATGTCGCATGTAAACAATTAGTCTAGACTTGTGAACTGTACTTAGTTCATTCATCGAACGGTACCTGCAAAATAGTAAACTTACACTTCTATATATTCAATTTGCACAGTGCATATTGATTCTTTCCCTAAGATCTGAGAATCTGCCTTCAAGTAGAGGTTTGGTTAAGATGTCAGCAAGTTGATCTTCAGTATGAACATAAGACATATCGATTTGTCCTTTCCCAACTAGATCTCTTATGAAGTGATGTTTTCAATGTGCTTTGTCCTTGAGTGTTGAACTGGATTCTTCGCAATATTTATAGCGCTTGTATTGTCACATAGCAGAGGTATGTGATTTTCCTGAATGTTGTAATCTTCAAGTTGATGCTTGATCCATAGAAGTTGAGTGCAACATGAGCTTGCTGCTACGTACTCAGCTTCAGCAGTGGATAGGGATATGGTACTTTGTCTTTTGCTAGACCAAGAGACTAAACAGTTTCCTAGAAAGTGGCATCCTCCACTAATGCTTTTCCGTTCTACCCTGTCTCCAGCATAGTCAGCATCACAATATGCACTTAACCTGAAATCACTACCTTTCTCATATAACAGACCAAGATTAGCAGTACCTATCAAATATCTAAATATGCGTTTAACAGCACTAAGATGAGATTTGTAAGGCCCAAGTTTTTTTAAGCTTATGCTAAGTGAATAAACTTCTTATTCACGATTAGGGTTGATGTAATGTGAAGGGAAACCTGAACGAAAGTTTATTAAATGAAATATATTTATGAAGGAGAAAGTTCAGGAAAAGTTCAAGGATTGCATTATGATCGATAAAAGTTATAGCACGATCGTTACACGCTTAAACCTAGGTCAGAAACCCTAGTATATAGCTAATTTTCACTTTTAGGCACGCTGGCAGTTAATTCCAAAAATCTTCAGAGAAATGTTAGAACTTCTCTTTTTCCATATATCACCATCATTTCGAGGCGAAACTCTAGGATCTACGAACGTCCGATTCCAATCATCGGAAGTTTGCCGAAACCGAATCCCTGGTATTTCAAAACCCTAGAATTTCTCGACAATGAAGACTTTATCTATTCAGAGCTTCAAATGAATATTCCACACGCGTACACCCATTTCTCTTGATGATTTCAATCTTTCTTCCGAAGGAAGTTTTCCATTCCGACATTCGAGGCAAAAAGCAACTTATCGGGTAAAATAGTTTTACACCGACTTTGCACCGACTTTGCATTAGTTGCCAAAAATACAAGGAGACATCTTCTTAGCTTAGGAATTCCTTTGCCAAAACCTATCTTAGAATTCATGGAGAATGACGCCGTAAAAATCAGATTCGCGAAACTTTCATTTTCCCGCGAATTTCCACCTTCTATATATAGCAAATAAAGGAAGAAAAAACACAATTTTCCTCCATTTTCTCTCCTCTAAACCGCGGCCAAGAACAAGGAAGAAGGAAGAAGAGTTTTTCTTCATCGTTTGCTTGATCGTTGATCCGTTAGTTGCTACTTCAAGGCTTCGAGGTATAGTCGCTAATCCTTACCTCTGATCGCTTTTTCCATAGCTTTTCTGTAGAGTTTTCTGAGCGGATAGTTTATGGGTTTTTGCAAAACTATCCTGAATCTTTCATTTCTGATTCTAAACCTCTTCTATGTATGCCCAAGATCACTTCTGCCGGATTAGATTTTCCGTTATGTCGCCGGAATTCCGCCGGAATCAATTTGAGCCTAAAATACCCATTTTATGTAGTTTTTGAGTAAAGTTCCAACCTCTAGGCTGAAAACTATCGCCTTAGCTTAGTGCTAGTAGGATTAGTTGTCATAAACGTCGTTGGTGACGTCCCTGCAAAATTTTATTTTTGGGATTTCAGTTTTGAAAATCCTAAGTTAAAAATCATGACCAAAATACCCCTGCGACAGTTTTCGATCCGATAATTTTTCCGAGTTCAGAATACCCTTAGTTACGGCTTATGAAAGCATAGGAACCAAGTTTGATCGAAGAAGAATCGAGTCCCATAATTAGCCAAAGTGGCCGAGCCCTATTAAGGGGGAGGAAGAAATTTCCTTTTTCCGAAAACTTGTCTTTCGCGCTAGATTATCGTACCTTAGAGTATAGATTACTTCGAGTAACCTTAGTACGTATCGATAACTTAGTTTTCGATAGATTCTGATAGTATTTCTGTGATTTTGTTTTAAAGGAACTTTTGAGGAATTTCCCGAGGAGCAACACTTTGAGTGCGAGGAAGCACTAGTTGATCATTCTGGAGAACTTTCAGGTGAGGGCTTCTCACTGAATCTCTAGTTAATGCTTAGGGTCGATGTTTCGACATTGTTTACTGTTTATGCACTGGAATTGTGTGTGATTGGAAAATGTTTTCTGAGGCTTCGGCTGACAATGTAGATGATTCATCTACTGAATGTTTTTGAGATTGTCTTACATGCTATGTGCTATATGGGTAATCTAGGATGTGTGGTGCATGCTTTATATGCTAAGTGCTAAGTGTTAATGTTGAGATTTCTTGATATATGACATGTTGATTGTGATGATTTAAATATGCTTTACACAGGAAATCTGAGATTCTGAATGGTGAGAATAGCGGGCAGGTCATGCCGATTTTATTTTGAGAGTTTTGAGAAAGTTTGATAGGACGAACGAGGTTCGGGCCTTGATTTTTTTTAGTGGATCGAGACATCCTCTGGAAGCGACTTGGGATTGGGAGATCCTGCAAATGCATAAGACTTGCGATAAGACAAAATGGAATCTATTTTATAAAGAAAACTCATAAGACCTTAAATAACCTTTAAATCTTTAAGTAATGATAACAACCTCGAAGGAAGGCATTGGAAGTGAAATCTTAATTTTGGAAAACGAGGAGTGTCGTCGGATCCAAGTGTTGAGTATGTTGTCGTTGTGCTGTTGGAGCAGCGTTTGATGTTGTGCTGTTGGAGCAGCGTTTATTGTTGTGCTGTTGGAGCAACGTGTGTTATTGTGCTGTTGGAGCAGCGTGTGTGGTGGTGCTGTTGGAGCAGCTATGTGTCGTTATGAAGTGTGTCTTTTGGTCGCAGAATCGACTTTACCTTAGGGTAAGCTTTTAGAGACTTTAACTTCCCTAGAACACGTGGCGACGTGTCGAGTGAGGTCGGAGACGTTGTTTGACTAATCATTTTGCATACATGCAACATTAATGAGGTATTAACACAGGACGTACTCTGGACCTCGTCGGTTTCCAAAATGGTCATAAGACCCGGAATGCCGTGAAAGAGCGTTTGTAGACGTCTCTTGTAGCAGACCGAAATGGCAGACCTACGGGTTTACTGCTGATCTGACTACCCAGTGGGAGTAAGAGACATCACGGGCCGAAATGGCACCACCGTGGCTGGTGAAGGGCTGATCCGATGATGTCCATACGTTTCCGGATTGCATATTGGTTGACTGGGTTAACCTGCATACATATCACGCAACATGCATACTGACTTAGTTGATGAGTGTGGTTGCTATTTGATAAACTTACTTGGAACATGCTAATTGTTATTATTGTCATTATGATTCTGTGGAACATGCAACCCTAGGAATGATATCTCTAGTTATAAGCCTAAGTGGCTATCTATTATTTGTACCTATTGGGTTTATTATCTACATAGTTCTTTAGAGTTGACCCTCGCGTCTTCTGTGTGTGTTTTGGCGGACAACGCCTTTTGTCAGATGAATATTGCGGACTGGTACACCATGGTCCACCCTTCGGGGGGGATTAGGTATGAGATGATCGATCAGGACGACCCCGGGTCGTGGGTGGTTGACCCCGCGAGCCACCGAGCGACGTATTCGGGGCGTATCATGGAGGATCACGTGGACAGTGGAGGACTCTTGAGGTCAGGAGTGTTGAGGCGATGCTCTGTCAGCTTCAACTTGCCACCGGGCTTTCACTGCGGACCAGGATTCGGAGGAGCACCGCCGCCACCGTCATCTTCAGAGGAGGAGGATCCCTCAAAGGAGATTCCAGTGGGAGTGCCTTCGGCAGGGTCTAGTGCACCCTCCGTTGCGATCATCGATGATCAGGGTTCGGGCCCTAAGCCCGTGAGTCCAGCGTCGGAGCGCACTGCGGTTGCGAGGGGTGGACGGACAGGGTTAGTAGACTTGGTCGTTCTGGATTCTGATTCAGACGACGATCATGCTAGCACATAGTTTGAGTGTTGGTATGAGCTCCTCGAGTTAGGATTAGTGTAGGAGTAGAGTTTTAGCTCTGACAGTCTTGCTTCATTTGTTACTTAGGGGACAGGGTAGATCCGCCTATAGCTTTTTGTGTGGTTTCCTTACGGGAATCACAGAGAGTTGGTTGGACTTAGGAGGTCTTATTTTCAGGCCATTGGGTCAGCTGATTCTCAGTTTTGAGGGATGGTGTTGCGGGCACTTCACCCTTTTCATTTGGTCTGTATATATTGCCTACGGGCGTCTCGTGACGAGGTTACTACTACAGCGGGGGCTGTCTATATATTGTATATTAGTTCTGATTATTGTTGTTGTTGGGTTTTATTTAATTCAGTCTTGTCTTAGTTATTATCGAAAAAAAAAATATTCACGTTTTTCCGCATTAAGTTTATTTTGGTTACTAAAGTGACGCCACCGAAATCGGGGTGTTACATTGTGGTATCAGAGCACGGTCGAGTCTTTCGGGAGTTGTTGGGGAATAGGTCTTCTGTGCTAGGTTGTGTGACTCTGCAAAGAGTGAAAATTGATTGTCTGCAAGCGATTTTTCGCTTAAAAATTGATTGAAGTTATTGCTTACTCATATTGTATAGTGATGCTAGATGCTATCTTATGATAAGTACTGACTGTTTGCTTCCTTTAACAGAATATGGTGAATACTAACCAGCTAGCTGAGATGATGGCCACTATGGCCCAAGCGGTAACAGCGCAGGCCCAAGCGGTAACAGCACAGGCAAATGATAATGCCATGAGACGTGCTACTGAAGAAGCACGTGAACAACATCAGCGCCAGAGGGAAATAACTCTGGACCAGAACAAAGGCCTCAATGACTTCAGGAGGCAAAACCCACCAAAGTTCTCTGGTGGTACTGATCCAGACGCAGCGGATCTCTGGATCCAGGAAATCGAGAAGATTTTCGGTGTTCTGCAAACTGTTGAGGGTGCCAAGGTGGGCATGGCGACTTATCTTCTGCTGGGAGATGCTGAATACTGGTGGAAGGGCACCAGGGGGATCATGGAAGCCAACCATGAGGAGATAAACTGGAACTCTTTCCGGACCGCATTCTTGGAGAAGTATTTTCCAACAAGTGCCCGGGATGAGAGGGAGGCGCAGTTTCTGACACTCCGTCAGGGGAGTATGTCTGTACCGGAATTTGCTTCGAAGCTGGAATCCTTGGCGAAGCATTTCCAATTCTTTAATGATCATGTTGATGAGCGCTATATGTGCAAGCGCTTCGTCAATGGACTGAGGCCGGATATTGAGGACTCAGTGAGGCCACTGGGAATCATGCGATTCCAGTCGTTGGTGGAGAAAGCCACGGAAGTGGAGCTGATGAAGAACCGGAGATTGAACCGGGCTGGAACTGGAGGGCCGATGAGGTCGGGCTCCCAGAATAATCAGAACAGGGGAAGGTTTCAGAATAGGAGGCCGTATCAGCGTCCTGCTGGTAGAGGGTTTGCCTCGGGATCTTACAGGCCCATGATGGGTGCTGCTGGTGGTTCTGGAGGTCAGACTCAGAACAGGGAGCTGACTTGCTACAAGTGTGGGAGGCCGGGGCACTATGCTCGCGATTGTCTCGACACGAGACCCCAATGCTTCAATTGTCAAAAACCGGGGCATACTGCTGCACAGTGCAGGCTACCAAAGGTGGAACCAACCGTCAACACTGCTAGAGGAAAGCGTCCTGCTGCGAAGGCGAGAGTCTACACCATGGATGGTGAGGATGCTGAGGGGGTCGATGGACTGATTAGAGGCGACGGCGAGATTGACGGTAACCTTCTATCCGTACTTTTTGATTCCGGTGCAACGCATTCTTTTATCTCTAGAGAGTGTGCAATCAGATTAAGACTTCCTATTACTGCTTTGAGCTTCGATCTGATAGTTGCTACTCCTGCCAAGACTCTACTTGCTAATTCCGCATGCATGTATTGTCCGATAACATACAACAATAGGATCTACCATGCTAACCTAGTATGCCTAACTCTCAAGAACCTAGATGTTATCCTAGGAATGGATTGGTTGTCCTGCTATCATTGTCTTTTGGACTGCAACCGAAAGAGAGTGGTATTCCCTGATTCGGATCTTTCCGAGTATCTATCTGCCAATCACATCAGCGTCGCTTTGAACGAGGGATCTCAGGAGTATTCTGTTTTGCTAAGCTTGGAGAGCAAAGGGAACCCAGAAGTTGGCAGTATTCCAGTGGTGAAAGAATTCACGGATGTTTTTCCTGGCGATGTACCTGGATTGCCGCCTGTGCGCGACATTGAGTTTGCTATAGACATCGTACCGGGAACAGGGCCGATTTCGATTGCACCATATCGTATGGCACCTGCGGAGCTAGTAGAATTGAAGTCCCAACTCGAAGATCTTCTGTCGAAGGGATTCATACGACCAAGCGTTTCACCTTGGGGAGCGCCAGTCTTATTGGTGAAGAAGAAGGACGGGAAGTCGAGATTATGTGTCGACTACCGACAATTGAACAAAGTAACCGTCAAGAATAGGTATCCGTTACCTAGGATTGATGATTTGATGGATCAACTGCGAGGAGCGACAATATTCTCGAAGATCGATCTGAAGTCGGGTTATCACCAAATCAGAGTCAAGACCGAGGATATCCAGAAGACGGCATTCAGAACCCGTTATGGACACTATGAGTACTTAGTGATGCCATTTGGGGTAACGAACGCACCTGCAATATTCATGGCTTACATGAATATGACTTTTCATACGTTCTTGGATCGATTCGTCGTGGTGTTTATCGACGATATCTTAATCTACTCGAAGAATGCCGAAGACCACGAGGAGCACTTGCGACAAGTTTTACAAGTGCTGAGGGAGAAGGAGTTGTATGCCAATCCTTCCAAGTGCTAATTTTGGCTCAAAGAGGTAAAATTCTTAGGCCATGTGATCTCGAAGGAGGGAATAGCTGTGGACCCAGCAAAGGTAGAGACCGTATTGTCATGGGAACGGCCAAAGACAGTGACTGAGATCAGAAGTTTTGTCGGTTTGGCGGGATACTATCGTCGTTTCATCGAGAATTTCGCGAAGATAGTTGGACCTTTGACTCAACTGACGAGGAAGGACCAACCTTTTGCATGGACTGAAGCGTGCGAAACTAGTTTTCAGACGAAGAAGGAACGGTTGACGACGTCACCTGTACTCGTCTTACCGCAACCGGAGGAACCTTATGAGGTATACTGTGATGCTTCGCATCAAGGTTTGGGATGTGTGCTGATGCAACATCGGAAGGTGGTTGCTTATGCTTCAAGACAACTGAAGGTGCATGAGAAGAATTATCCGACTCATGACTTGGAACTAGCTGCAATCGTATTTGCGCTGAAGATTTGGAGACATCACTTATATGGATGCAATTTCACCATATTTAGTGATCATAAGAGCTTGAAGTATTTGTTTGAGCAGAAGGAGCTGAACATGAGACAGCGTCGGTGGATGGAATTTCTCAAAGATTACGAGTTCACGCTGCAATATCATCCTGGAAAGGCGAATGTCGTTGCTGATGCCTTGAGCAGGAAGATGCACATCTCGTCGATGATGGTAAAAGAGCTGCAACTGCTGGAACAATTCCGAGATTTGAGCTTAGATGTGAGATTGTCCGAAGGAGAGCTAAAGTTCGGAATGATCAGGATTGCCAATGGGTTGATGGAAGAAATCCGAGACCAACAGTTACAAGATGAGTTTCTGCTCGGGAAAAGGAATTTGGTAAGTCAAGGTAAAGACCCAGAATTCAAGGTGGGAAGTGACAATATCCTACGGTGCAAGGATAGGGTTTGTGTGCCTAACAACCCTGACTTGAGAAGATTGATTTTGGATGAAGGTCACAAGAGCAAGTTAAGCATTCATCCTGGAATGAAGAAGATGTACCAGGACTTGAAGGTGAATTTTTGGTGGCCAGGAATGAAAAGACAAGTGGCTGAGTATGTAGCTGCATGTCTGACATGTCAGAAGGCGAAGGTGGAGCATCAGAAGTCTTCAGGTATGCTACAAAGCTTGGATGTGCCAGAATGGAAATGGGATAGCATATCGATGGATTTCGTCGTGGCTTTGCCAAGAACTCAGAAGGGATACGATTCTATTTGGGTAATCGTGGATCGACTGACTAAGTCGGCTCATTTCGTACCGGTGAGGACTACGTACAACGTGGAGAAACTATCAGAGTTATATATAGCGGAGATCGTACGACTTCACGGAGTACCGACAAGTATTGTATCCGATCGAGACCCGAAGTTTACATCACATTTTTGGGGAGCTCTTCAAGAAGCTTTGGGAACGAGGCTGAGACTAAGTTCTGCTTATCATCCGCAGACTGATGGACAGACTGAGAGAACTATTCAGTCGTTGGAAGATTTGCTACGCGCTTGCGTTCTAGACAACAAGGGCAGTTGGGATACCTTATTGCCATTGATTGAGTTCACATACAACAACAGTTTTCATACGAGCATTGGTATGGCACCGTATGAGGCTTTGTATGGCCGCAAGTGTAGAACACCTTTGTGTTGGTACCAAAACGGAGAAAATCTGTTGGTAGGACCGGAACTTCTGCAACAGACAACTGAGAAGATCAAGCAGATCAGAGAGAAGATGAGGACTTCTCAGAGTAGACAGAAGAGTTATGCAGATCAGAGGCGCAGAACTCTGGAGTTCGAAGAAGGAGATCATGTATTTCTGAGAGTTACTCAGACGACGGGTGTTGGTCGAGCAATCAAGTCAAAGAAGCTTACGCCCAAGTTAATTGGACCGTATCAGATCACTCGTCGAATTGGACCAGTCGCATATCAGATTGCACTACCTCCATTTCTATCAAATATTCATGATGTATTCCACGTGTCACAACTGAGGAAATATATTGCGGATCCGACACATGTTATCGAGCTGGATGATATTGAGTTGAAGGATGATCTGTCTTTCGAGACACCGCCAATTAGCATTGGTGACACCAGGATAAAACAGTTGAGAGGGAAAGAGATCGAGTTAGTGAAGGTCATTTGGAATAAAGACACTGGTGATGCGACATGGGAGCTGAAGGAGAAGATTCAAGAACAGTATCCAGAACTTTTTACTAACCCTTAAGTTTCGAGGTCGAAACTTTCTTTTTGGAGGGTAGTAATGTAAGGCCCAAGTTTTTTTAAGCTTATGCTAAGTGAATAAACTTCTTATTCACGATTAGGGTTGATGTAATGTGAAGGGAAACCTGAACGAAAGTTTATTAAATGAAATATATTTATGAAGGAGAAAGTTCAGGAAAAGTTCAAGGATTGCATTATGATCGATAAAAGTTATAGCACGATCGTTACACGCTTAAACCTAGGTCAGAAACCCTAGTATATAGCTAATTTTCACTTTTAGGCACGCTGGCAGTTAATTCCAAAAATCTTCAGAGAAATGTTAGAACTTCTCTTTTTCCATATATCACCATCATTTCGAGGCGAAACTCTAGGATCTACGAACGTCCGATTCCAATCATCGGAAGTTTGCCGAAACCGAATCCCTGGTATTTCAAAACCCTAGAATTTCTCGACAATGAAGACTTTATCTATTCAGAGCTTCAAATGAATATTCCACACGCGTACACCCATTTCTCTTGATGATTTCAATCTTTCTTCCGAAGGAAGTTTTCCATTCCGACATTCGAGGCAAAAAGCAACTTATCGGGTAAAATAGTTTTACACCGACTTTGCACCGACTTTGCATTAGTTGCCAAAAATACAAGGAGACATCTTCTTAGCTTAGGAATTCCTTTGCCAAAACCTATCTTAGAATTCATGGAGAATGACGCCGTAAAAATCAGATTCGCGAAACTTTCATTTTCCCGCGAATTTCCACCTTCTATATATAGCAAATAAAGGAAGAAAAAACACAATTTTCCTCCATTTTCTCTCCTCTAAACCGCGGCCAAGAACAAGGAAGAAGGAAGAAGAGTTTTTCTTCATCGTTTGCTTGATCGTTGATCCGTTAGTTGCTACTTCAAGGCTTCGAGGTATAGTCGCTAATCCTTACCTCTAATCGCTTTTTCCATAGCTTTTCTGTAGAGTTTTCTGAGCGGATAGTTTATGGGTTTTTGCAAAACTATCCTGAATCTTTCATTTCTGATTCTAAACCTCTTCTATGTATGCCCAAGATCACTTCTGCCGGATTAGATTTTCCGTTATGTCGCCGGAATTCCGCCGGAATCAATTTGAGCCTAAAATACCCATTTTATGTAGTTTTTGAGTAAAGTTCCAACCTCTAGGCTGAAAACTATCGCCTTAGCTTAGTGCTAGTAGGATTAGTTGTCATAAACGTCGTTGGTGACGTCCCTGCAAAATTTTATTTTTGGGATTTCAGTTTTGAAAATCCTAAGTTAAAAATCATGACCAAAATACCCCTGCGACAGTTTTCGATCCGATAATTTTTCCGAGTTCAGAATACCCTTAGTTACGGCTTATGAAAGCATAGGAACCAAGTTTGATCGAAGAAAAATCGAGTCCCATAATTAGCCAAAGTGGCCGAGCCCTATTAAGGGGGAGGAAGAAATTTCCTTTTTCCGAAAACTTGTCTTTCGCGCTAGATTATCGTACCTTAGAGTATAGATTACTTCGAGTAACCTTAGTACGTATCGATAACTTAGTTTTCGATAGATTCTGATAGTATTTCTGTGATTTTGTTTTAAAGGAACTTTTGAGGAATTTCCCGAGGAGCAACACTTTGAGTGCGAGGAAGCACTAGTTGATCATTCTGGAGAACTTTCAGGTGAGGGCTTCTCACTGAATCTCTAGTTAATGCTTAGGGTCGATGTTTCGACATTGTTTACTGTTTATGCACTGGAATTGTGTGTGATTGGAAAATGTTTTCTGAGGCTTCGGCTGACAATGTAGATGATTCATCTACTGAATGTTTTTGAGATTGTCTTACATGCTATGTGCTATATGGGTAATCTAGGATGTGTGGTGCATGCTTTATATGCTAAGTGCTAAGTGTTAATGTTGAGATTTCTTGATATATGACATGTTGTTGATTGTGATGATTTAAATATGCTTTACACTGGAAATCTGAGATTCTGAATGGTGAGAATAGCGGGCAGGTCATGCCGATTTTATTTTGAGAGTTTTGAGAAAGTTTGATAGGACGAACGAGGTTCGGGCCTTGATTTTGTTTAGTGGATCGAGACATCCTCTGGAAGCGACTTGGGATTGGGAGATCCTGCAAATGCATAAGACTTGCGATAAGACAAAATGGAATCTATTTTATAAAGAAAACTCATAAGACCTTAAATAACCTTTAAATCTTTAAGTAATGATAACAACCTCGAAGGAAGGCATTGGAAGTGAAATCTTAATTTTGGAAAACGAGGAGTGTCGTCGGATCCAAGTGTTGAGTATGTTGTCGTTGTGCTGTTGGAGCAGCGTTTGATGTTGTGCTGTTGGAGCAGCGTTTATTGTTGTGCTGTTGGAGCAGCGTGTGTTATTGTGCTGTTGGAGCAGCGTGTGTGGTGGTGCTGTTGGAGCAGCTATGTGTCGTTATGAAGTGTGTCTTTTGGTCGCAGAATCGACTTTACCTTAGGGTAAGCTTTTAGAGACTTTAACTTCCCTAGAACACGTGGCGACGTGTCGAGTGAGGTCGGAGACGTTGTTTGACTAATCATTTTGCATACATGCAACATTAATGAGGTATTAACACAGGACGTACTCTGGACCTCGTCGGTTTCCAAAATGGTCATAAGACCCGGAATGCCGTGAAAGAGCGTTTGTAGACGTCTCTTGTAGCAGACCGAAATGGCAGACCTACGGGTTTACTGCTGATCTGACTACCCAGTGGGAGTAAGAGACATCACGGGCCGAAATGGCACCACCGTGGCTGGTGAAGGGCTGATCCGATGATGTCCATCCGTTTCCGATTGCATATTGGTTGACTGGGTTAACCTGCATACATATCACGCAACATGCATACTGACTTAGTTGATGAGTGTGGTTGCTATTTGATAAACTTACTTGGAACATGCTAATTGTTATTATTGTCATTATGATTCTGTGGAACATGCAACCCTAGGAATGATATCTCTAGTTATAAGCCTAAGTGGCTATCTATTATTTGTACCTATTGGGTTTATTATCTACATAGTTCTTTAGAGTTGACCCTCGCGTCTTCTGTTGTGTTTTGGCGGACAACGCCTTTTGTCAGATGAATATTGCGGACTGGTACACCATGGTCCACCCTTCGGGGGGGATTAGGTATGAGATGATCGATCAGGACGACCCCGGGTCGTGG